>NC_083579.1:36404470-36704470 GCF_027579695.1 Neoarius graeffei
GTTGGTCAGTGTCCGTGGCATCAGTTGGTTCGACCATTTCTACTTCTCGGGGTTGTTCATCTTCGTAAGTAGAGATAAAGCCCACCTTCCTGAAATGAATCGGAAATAAATATTATAATTCATTGTAACAGTTTGCAGATTAAACCTTTTTATCTTAAGGCTAAACATGCTAAAATAATCTGTGCACTCGAACTATGATCCGTGTATTTTGTGGCTTAGTCATTTTGCGTCTGAATACTTTTTAGGATGACTGTTATGCTGGGGCGGAAGTTTTTTAAAAAACATTAGATATTAAAAATGGTACTTTTATTAAACCAACAAAATGAAATTGTCACTCCTAACATTTACAAAATTCAAACCTGGCGCGCAGTGGTTTCAGAAAGATTGTATAGATGCTAGAGCTATTGCCGCCACTGATGCTAACTTACACTACCTTCTAAGCGCATTAAGAGACAGTTTTTCTAAGTCATAACTTAACCATTAGCCTTGATACACCATGACTTAGATTTTGCCCAAACTTTTTTTATGGGTAGACGCATGGTGCCAGGTGGACAAAATCACATTTCTAGCACTCAGCACCCCCTTCGTCATTTTGGGGGATTCTACAGGGGTTTCCAGAAAAAATGGACTTCCCTGATTATCATGCAAATTTGTAGTGGAGAGGTGTATGCACCCTTATATCTATAAAAGAATGAGGTTCACTCAGTACATTTGTCGCAATCACTCATGGAAAAAGCCTGTCAGCAGCCAAATGTCATGAATTTCAGCGCCCCCTATGTCATGCGCCCTGTGTCAACTTCGAAAATAACACCACCAAGCAAAACCCTAGACCTCATAGATATGTTCCCATGAATATCATGGAGGTGGACTCAGGGCACAATGAAATACTTCCGTTTGAAAACCAAATTTTCAAAAGTGATTTTTTTTATGGAAACCCCTGTAGAACCTTCAAAAATGACAAAGGAAGTACAGTACTGACTGCCAAAAGTGTCATTTTCCTTACTAGGGACAATTCGCCTCATTTTCCTTACTAGGGACAATTTGCCTATCTCGGAAAAAAATTCAGGCAAATCTGAGACATGGTGTATCACACTCTGCCTGAGTCTTAGAAAAATTGTCTCTTAACCTTACCTGTAGACATTGATGATCGTACTAGTCTCGACATTGGCCCATGAGGTCTTTATTGCAAACAATGCATCTAAGAGGTCCCATTTGAACTGTTCATCCTTTTCTGCTGCCTCCAACCTCCTTGTAGCAAGAATCCTTCGATAGTAGAACTTCAGGTTCTTGATGATCCCGCTATCCATGGGCTGGGTAACGCTTGTCGTATTCGGCGGCAGAAAAACCAACTCGATGTTCTGTAGGTCAACGTCAGGATGAGCTAGACAGTTGTCCACAATCATGCAGATTTTCCTGTTTCCACGCACCATACGAGAATCAAGCTTCTTCAGCCACTCTTCAAACAAATGACTGGTCATCCAGGCCTTTTTGTTTGCGGTATATTCCAGGGGTATCTGCCTGCAACCTTTGAATGCTCGTGGCTTCTGACTCTTACCGATAACGAACATCGGAAGTTTGTCTGACCCACCCATGTTGGCGGTAACTAATAGGGTAATCCTGGTCTTTTTCTGCTTACCCCCATGAACTGTTTCCCCTGTAAAGCCCAGGGCATTCTCTGGTAACATCATATAAAACAGACCAGTCTTATCGGCGTTATAAATATCTTCTGCTTTGTAACGCTTCAAGATATCGGCTAACTTCCTTGTCTGCCAGTCAGTAACAACATCTTTATCCACAGAACCGGCTTCCCCACACTTAAGCACCTTTCGAATGCCCCATCTTCTCTTGAAACGATCGACCCAGCCCCCAGATATGGTGGTATCCTCATGTCCAAGCTGGTGAGCAAAATACTCAGCCTTCAGCCGAAGCATTTCTGTATCAATTCTTATGTTCGGCAAGGCTGCCTTTTGGCGGAACCACACTAAAAGTGCCACATCCACATCTTCGTAACTGACTTTCCGAACACGCTTGATGCCGCCTGCATCCTTGGCCACTTTATCAGGGTTTTCAATAATAGAAACGATCTCAACTGTCTTTCTCAGAATGTCAGATAATGTTTGTTTTTTTATATCAAATTTGGCAGCTAGTTCTACTTTTTTCCATTCTGGATGACTCTCGGCAAACTTGACAATATCGTATTTCTCTTTGTATGTCCATTGCTTACACTTATTCGACGCCATTCCGTTCCAACCAACATTCAAAATCAAAATGGTTTTACACGTGTTCCCAAACCAGGCAGTGCAGGAAAAGGAAGGGGACTTTCCTACAAAAGCGCGGCAAAACTATCTGAGTGCTGATTGGATGGTGTCGGGGAAACAGGCTGCATGACGTCACTTCGATCGATATCGCTGATTGGCAACCAGACTTAGCATGCTGTGCATTGTGTGTTAAAAACTCTTCGTGGGGGAAACGACATTGGTGTCTGTTGTATGTGAGGCTATTTTAATGGAAATGCACTAGACTGGGACCAGAGATTTTGACACGTTATATGCGATTGTCCGGTACATAAAGGCCGGTATATGCGATGAAATTTAAAGGAGTTATAGTTAGACGGGACTGGGACCACGAGAATCAGTACGGTGTAGGCGAATATCTGGTTTATCCGAGGCCGTTGTATGCGATGTTTACTGTGTGTATATATATATATATATATATATATATATATATATATATATATATATATATATAATATACACACACAGGTAGTCGTCGACTTACGACCTATGCAACTGTAAAGGTCAGAGCAGGTGGGTGGAGCACAGAAGTACGGCAGGCCAGAACTGAGTTCCAAAAACTCTCTTTATTTGCACTTTACAGTCACAAAAACACTCTCCCAGCCACACGCATATATACACACATCAGTCATCTGGTTCAGGAGAGAGCCCGCTCTGCTCTCCCTCTCTTCCTTAAATAGGGTGTGGTCACTGGGGAAGACACACAAACAGGTTAATTCACCTCAGGTGTAGTGATTCTGCCACTTACCTTCCCTGACTCCGCCCTCCTGTCACAGACCGACGCTTGACCACACCCCCACTGCCACATACCCCCATTGCCCGACTCAGGCCGGGCAGCCGTCCGGCCCGCAGCCAACTCCCCCCCCCTTGACGGGAGAGGAAGTCCGACACGACCATCTGCGCCCCCGGCCTGTGGACCACCTTGAAGTTAAAGGGTTGGAGTGCAAGATACCAACGGGTGATCCGAGCGTTGGCATCCTTCATGCGGTGGAGCCACTGGAGGGGCGCGTGGTCAGAACAGAGGGTGAAAGGACATCCCAGCAGGTAGTAACGGAGGGCGAGGACCGCCCACTTGATGGCCAGGCACTCCTTCTCTATGGTGCTGTAGCGCCCCTCACGCACTGACAGCTTCCTGCTGATGTACAGTAATGGCTGATCCTCCCCCTCCACCTCCTGGGACAAAACAGCCCCCAGCCCTCTGTCCGACGCATCCGTCTGCAATATAAAAGGGAGAGAAAAGTCAGGGGAGTATAACAGTGGCCCCCCACACAGTGCAGCCTTTACCTCAGAAAAAGCCCGCTGGCATTGCTCCATCCACTGGACCGGATCTGGTGCCCCCTTTTTAGTCAGATCAGTCAGCGGACTGGTGACGTCCGAATAATTAGGTATAAACCTACGATAATAGCCAGCCAGCCCCAGGAACTGTCTCACCCCCTTTTTGGTCTTGGGCCTTGGGCAGGCCGCAATCGCTGCCGTCTTGTTAATTTGGGGACGCACCTGCCCATTGCCCAAGTGGAAGCCCAGATACCGTACTTCCACCCGCCCAATCGCACACTTCTTCGGGTTGGCTGTGAGACCCGCCCACCTCAGCGACCTAAGGACAGCCCTCAGGCGTTGTAGGTGCCGCGGCCAGTCATTACTATAAATAATGATGTCGTCAAGGTACGCGGCCGCATAGGTGGCGTGGGGGTGGAGGACCCTATCCATCAACCGCTGAAACATAGCGGGCGCCCCAAACAGCCCAAAAGGAAGTGTGACAAACTGGTGTAAGCCGAACGGTGTGGAAAAGGCCGTTTTTTCTCGGGATAATGGAGGCAAGAGGATTTGCCAATAACCCTTTGTCAAATTCAGTGTCGAGTAAAAGCGAGCCGTGCCTAGTCGATCGAGCAACTCATCAATACGAGGCATTGGGTACGCGTCGAATTTAGACACCGCATTGACTTTTCTATAGTCCACACAGAACCGGACCGACCCGTCGGCCTTGGGTACCAAGACCACCGGGCTGCTCCAGTCACTGTGGGACTCCTCGACGATGCCCATTTCGAACATGGCCTCGAGTTCTTCCCAAACCACTTTTTTACTGTGTTCGGGTAGCCTGTAAGGGCGGCTACACACTACCACCCCCGGGGGCGTCTCAATGTGGTGCTCTATGAGGTTGGTGCGGCCGGGCAGGGGTGAGAACACGTCCGAAAATTTGGTCTGCAACTGGGCAACCTCCGTGAGTTGGGTCGGGGAGAGGTGGTCTCCACAGGGGACTGGAGAGGTACACGATGCCAATGCTCCCTTTTGAACCTCCGGCCCCAGCTCCGCCTTCTCTGGAACCACCAACACCAATGCCACGGGGACCTCCTCGTTCCAGAGTTTGAGCAGATTGAGGTGGTAAATCTGTAGCGCCCCACCCCTGTCCATTTGCCTCACCTCGTAATCGACGTCCCCAACTCGCCGTGTGACCTCAAAGGGTCCTTGCCACTTGGCGACCAATTTGGAGCTTGATGTGGGCAACAGTACGAGTACTTTATCTCCCAGTGTGAACTCCCTAAGGTGTGTACCCTTGTCGTACAGGCGTGTTTGTCGTTCTTGGGCCTGCCGCAAATTCTCCTGGGTTAGGTGTGTGAGTGTGTGGAGTTTTGCGCGCAGGTCCATAACGTATTGAATTTCGTTTTTACTTGGTGAAGGTCTCTCCTCCCAGTTTTCTCACAGCACATCTAAAATGCCGCACGGCTTATGCCCATATAACAATTCGAATGGGGAGAACCCCATGGAGGCTTGTGGGACCTCTCGCACTGAAAACAACAAGGGTTCGAGCCATTTATCCCAATTACGTGTGTCCTCACTTACGAATTTCCTAATTATATTTTGGAGGGTGCGATTGAACCGTTTGACTAAACCGTCCATTTGTAGGTGATAAACGCTGGTGCGGATCGGCTTAATACCTAATAACCCATAAAGTTCGTTCAGTGTTCGTGACAAACGCGGTGCCTTGGTCAGTCAGAATCTCTTTCAGGATTCCAACTCGGGAGATAACGCGGAACAGCGCCTCTGCAATACTGCGTGCTGAGATATTGCGAAGAGGCACTGCTTCCGGGTATCGCGTTGCATAGTCCACCAGGACTAATATAAAGCGGTACCCTCATGCTGACTGATCTAATGGCCCAACAAGATCCATCCCAATTCTTTCGAATGGGGTCTCGATTAATGGTAGAGGGCGCAAAGGCGCTTTTGGGATGGACGCTGGATTTACTAACTGGCATTCGCGGCACGCCTTATACCACCTACGGTCATCGCCGTGAATCCCTGGCCAATAGAACCGGGCCATTATTCAGGCTAGTGTTTTATCCTGCCCTAAGTGTCCAGCCATGGGATTAAAGTGAGCCGCCTGGAATACCAATTCCTGGCGGCTCTTCGGAATCAAAAGCTGCGTGACTTGCTCTTTAGTTTGAGTGTCCTGCGTCACTTGGTATAATCTATCCTTCATAATCGCGAAGTAGTGGAAGGACGGGGTGGTGTTTGGCTGGAGCATTTGACCATCGATTACTCTCACTTGGTCAAATGCATGCCGCAGAGTCTTGTCTCGTGACTGCTCTAATGGAAAATCCACGAGGAATTCCCCGAGAGAGAGAGGAGGAGCCAGCGGCTCCTCACTCTGATGCGGAGCTGACATAGACGGCTCTGTGACAGCTGCTCCCGCCAACATGACACCGGGACCTCCCCCTGTTAAACTATGGCAGGACCCACTCTTCACTAAATGACTCATTAATTCCCGAAATCCCGGCCAATCGGTCCCCAAAATTATAGAGTGGGTGAGGCGAGGATTAACCGCCGCCTTTACTATAAATTTCTCCCCTCGAAACAGAATGTGAACTGACACTAAAGGGTAGCTGTGAACATCCCCGTGCACACACACCTTCACCAATTGTGCTCCCCCCAATGCCTCACCTTGCACCAGGCTTTGGTGGATTGAGGTCTGATTACAGCCGGAATCCACCAAAACCTGATACGTATCCCCTTGGATACTCACCGGTATGCGATACGCTCCGTCCCGATTGAGGGTGGCTCCTGGCGCGTCGGGGATCCGAACCACCATGCCCACCTCCATTACCGAGCACTGCTGTTGGAGGTGGCCCGGCTCCCCGCAGCGCCAGCAAACCGGCCCGGGCTTCCTCTCTGCACTGGTGCTCTGGGGCTCACTCACCTGGGGGGGGAGAGACAGACACTGACGGGAGAAACGGGAGGGCACAGTGGGTGCGGCGGGCCGGCTGGGGTGCGGCCGGCCCCCGTCTCCGCGGTGGGGGAACAGGGCGAGGACGAGACACAGGAGGAGAGGGGGAGAGAGAGGAGGGGGAAGAGAGAGGAGAGGGGAGAAGAGGTTGTCTGCTGTCCTGCCATCGGGACAGCCGCCAAATGGTCCTCCGCCAGCTCGATTGCCTGATCCAGTGACGCCAGGGGATGGCACTGGACCCACTCCGCCGTTTCTTTAGGAATTTGCGTGATGAACTGCTCCAGCACCACCAGGTCGACGACTCCCTTGGTGTCGCAGTGGTCGGCCCTCAGCCACCGCCTGCAGGCATCCCGGAGTTGCTGGCCAAACGCGAACGGGCGGCCGACCTCCTCTAGGCGCAGAGCATGGAAGCGCTGATGATGTTGTTCGGGGGTGCGCCCCACACGCTGGAGGACGGCCCGGTGCAGGTCCATGTAGACCAGCCGGCTGTCGGTGGGGAGCTGTAGCGCGGCCAGCTGCGCCTCGCCCGTTAGCAGGGGGAGGAGGCGTGCCGCACACTGTTCCACCGGCCACCCCGATGCCTCTGCTGCTTGTTCAAATAGCGTGAGGAAGGCCTCGGGGTCGTTGTGCGGGCCCATCTTCATTAGGGTGAGGTGGAGTGGGCCCGCAGCGGTGGAGATGGTGGACCCCGCTGACGTGAGGAGGTGCCGGAACGCCTGTCGATCTTCCTGTTGCGCCAGCACCAGGGCCTCGAACCGTTGTTCTTGCTCCTTTCGGAGGGTGAGTAGCGCCTGGTGCTGGCTCTGTTGGGCCGTGGTGAGGGCGCGGATTAGGTCTGCGAAGGCGGAGGACTCCATGGGGCTGTTCTCCTCTGTGCTCAGCATCCCGGGTTTCAGCACCACTGTAAAGGTCAGAGCAGGTGGGTGGAGCACAGAAGTACAGCAGGCCAGAACTGAGTTCCAAAAACTCTCTTTATTTGCACTTTACAGTCGCAAAAACACTCTCCCAGCCACACGCATATATACACACACATCAGTCATCTGGTTCGGGAGAGAGCCCGCTCTGCTCTCCCTCTCTTCCTTAAATAGGGCACGGTCACTGGGGAAGACACACAAACAGGTTAATTCACCTCAGGTGTAGTGATTCTGCCACTTACCTTCCCTGACTCTGCCCTCCGGTCACAGACCGATGCTTGACCACGCCCCCACTGCCACAGCAACTTACGACCGATAGACTTTACAACCGTCTGGTTATGACTGGCAAGTGTTTCCCAGCTGAGCTAGCTGAGCATATGACAGTTTCCTCATGAAAATGAAAATGAAACAACCAAATCCTCCCGCCAGCCCGAGCGCTACAACAGCTGATGATAACATAGACGACCCACAGCCAAGCACCAGTGATGCCAGCGGTCACTAAGTTTTGTATTTTGCTATGTTTTACATTTGTATTTTGGTATGTTTCAAACTAAAATGTTTTCTATTTTTCACACCTGTATTTCGTATTTTTTGTTTTGCACATATTAAATGAATTGTACTGTATGCAGTGTAGTATGCAGTGTTTGACTTAAACCAAATAATGAGCCAAGGTAATGAAATAAGAAAATGTTGATAAAATAAGACTTTAAGATGATTACAATATCATTACACATCACAATATACTTACGTTCATTTAACATAGGCCGACTTACGACCAGATCGGTTTATGACCGGTCAGTTGTAACCAAATGCAGTCGTATGTCGACGACTACCTCTGTGTATGTATGTGTGTGTATATATATATATATATATATATATATATATATATATGAAGACAGGTAGAGTGACAGACAGATAAAGAAATAGACAGTGTATAGAGAGATAAAGACAGATAGTCATACAAACAGACAGACAGGTAAAGAAACAGATAAGTAGAGAGACAGGGATGCTTTCAAAGAGACAGTCTAGCAGAGAGAGACAGGCAGAGAAACAGCTGTATAGGGAGACAGACAGACATTTTGTGTGTCGTTTCAGTAGGCATGATCACATCCCATCGCCGGAATTGGAGACACCTAGGCCTGGTGTCTCCACACCTTTAAATCTGGCTCCCACCTCATCCCAGTGGAGCTTTCTTCTCTCCCATCACTGCTTTTTTTGTTATGTCTGTCTATATTGGTGTTATTTTGTTAGAATAAATTACTTGTTATTTTGCCCTTACTACTGCGTCCTTGTTTTTTGTCATGGCTCTTGAGCCAGGTCATCTGCTGTTCTAGAAAATTAATCAAATCAAATTAATCTCCTGACCAATCACAATCCGGAAATTCAGCAACACTGCTGTAAATAAACATAGATGATTGTGTAAGGTGCTTGTTTTCTTTCTGTGTCTGTGCCTAGTTTTGTGTTTTTCTTAGTATTGTCAGTCAGATTGCGCCGTTCCTGAGGAAACACATCATAAAAGCAGAACACACTATGATTACGGTGACTTGGTAATGTACTGTCTGGTGGGAATGAGAGGAAAGTGAAAAAGAGAGAAAAAATACAGAAAGACCAAAAAGAGGTTTTTGTTCCAGTGGAGAGGCAGGCGCTATTTCCCAGCAGTATTAGTGCTTCCAAGAAAAAAAATCTAAAAATCTGAATGTCGGATGCTATAGCAGGAATCAGCATAACAACAGCTGTCTTGTGAAAGTCCTTATCCAAGGAATTTATGACATTTTTTCTAAATGTTACACAATTAATCAGAACGTTACTCAGTTATACTGACTGTAAAGTAACTATTATGAATTTTATGCAATTATTCCGGCTGTTACTTATTTACACCATACGCTACTTAATTTCTCTAAATGTTACTTAATTATTCTGAATGCTTGGTGGCACATTGGTGTAGTGTTTAGCACTGTTGCCTCCCAGCAAGAAGGTTCTGGGTTCAAGCCCAGTGGCCAATGGAGCCTTTCTGTGTGGAGTTTGTATGTTCTCTGCGTGGGTTTGCTCCAGTTCCCCCTATAGACCCCTTTCACATGACGTCACCGCGCCATGAGATTTTGTTAGGCGCCATATTGGAAGACCAAGTACATGCACTCACAATATAAAACAAAGTACGAGCGAGAGTAAAGTGACACAATGGCTGATAATTCGGGTTATGTGAGTACATTACCAGCTGCAGAAAGGGCACGGTATGTGGAGAAACTGGCTGTGATTGATGGGTTTGACCCATATGATGAGACTCGCGGCAAGGGAGAATGGAAACATAAGGAGGACCTGACACCAATTCTGCTGTCTGTTTGCTACCCAGACATTGTAAACTATTTGTTGTTTACACCCAGTGCCTACACTCAGTGTTCGAACTATGCCGATATTTTCTGGGGGTCCCTTTTTTTCCCTTGGGGGGGGGGCGCTTGCGCTTGTCTCAGAGCGCGGATCTCCAAACACATGAGAAGCCTATCTTACGCACATATCACGCGGACGCCACACCTCCACACACGCATCGCATCTGAAGTCATTACTCATCAGGGGAAATCGTGTCCACATTGGCATGTTCAAAATACAACCTTGCGTCAACAATGATACCACACGCAAGGAAAAAAAAAAAAACAGTCAGGCTACTCAACAACCAACCTGGCAGCAGCGAGCAAGCCCCAAACCATCCTAAATTATCTCATCTCATTATCTCTAGCCGCTTTATCCTTCTACAGGGTCGCAGGCAAGCTGGAGCCTATCCCAGCTGACTACGGGCGAAAGGCGGGGTACACCCTGGACAAGTCGCCAGGTCATCACAGGGCTGACACATAGACACAGACAACCATTCACACTCACATTCACACCTACGGTCAATTTAGAGTCACCAGTTAACCTAACCTGCATGTCTTTGGACTGTGGGGGAAACCGGAGCACCCGGAGGAAACCCACGCGGACACGGGGAGAACATGCAAACTCCACACAGAAAGGCCCTCGCCGGACCCGGGGTTCGAACCCAGGACCTTCTTGCTGTGAGGCGACAGCGCTAACCACTACACCACCGTGCCGCCCATCCTAAATTATTATTATTATTAAATTGTAGAAGTCTGGGAGGCTTGCTCCTCATGCAGTTATCAACTTGGGGCCAATTTAGCATGTTTTAAATCTGAATTTCTTGCGTTTGCTTACCTCAAAGTGTCCACAGATCATGCACAGACTTATCCATTATATCCACAGTTTTTTGCCAAGTCTCTCAC
Organism: Neoarius graeffei; assembly: GCF_027579695.1. NCBI lineage: Eukaryota > Metazoa > Chordata > Actinopteri > Siluriformes > Ariidae > Neoarius > Neoarius graeffei. The sequence continues at coordinate 36,415,167 of NC_083579.1, forward strand.
AGGTTTCTTTCAAGTCTACTGTTGGGCCAATAAATCATAAATAAAACAGCTCAGATTTGTTTGTTTAAGTCGTTTGCCACTCCACTTTATTCTCGTGGGTTCACATACCGCTGCCGTTATCCCTTATCATGAGTTTGTTGGTCTTCCAAAATGGTGCAGGGTCTGTTTACTTCCGGTTTCGGGTGATGTCAGTGAAAGGGGTCTATAGACCCCGAAACCGGAAGTAAACAGACCCTGCGCCATTTTGGAAGACCAACTCGTGATTAGGGGGAAATAACGGCAGCGGTATGTGAACCCACGAGAATAAAGTGGAGTGGCAAACGACTTAAACAAACAAATCTGAGCTGTTTTATTTATGATTTATTGGCCCAACAGTAGACTTGAAAGAAACCTGTGTGAGACTTGGCAAAAAACTGTGGATATAATGGATAAGTCTGTGCATGATCTGCGGACACTTTGAGGTAAGCAAATGCAAGAAATTCAGATTTAAAACATGCTAAATTGGCCCCAAGTTGATAACTGTATGAGGAGCAAGCCTCCCAGACTTCTACAATTTAATAATAATAATAATAATAATAATAATAATAATAATTTAGGATGGTTTGGGGCTTGCTCTCCCTCCTATTATATAAATAAAGCATAGTTGTTGTGTAGGCATATATCATAAATACATATGTATAATTTGGATAAATTAACCTAAATTATGGATTCCTTAATAGTAACAAAAAGTATTAATTTTTCAACTGAAAACATATATTATTAAAAGATAAATATCAACAAGATTATCTTGGCCATAACTATGTGTAGGTTATTCTTAATAACAGCTGTAATATCACGAACCAAGCCACTAACAACATAATTGTAAGCCTGTAGCCCTTTGTAGGCTTTCAAGTCATCAGCAGTGTAGGCACTGGGTGTAAACAACAAATAGTTTACAATGTCTGGGTAGCAAACAGATGGCAGAATTGGTGTCCGGTCCTCCTTATGTTTCCATTCTCCCTTGCCTCGAGTCTTATCATATGGGTCAAACCCATCAATCACAGTGAGTTTCTCCACATACCGTGCCCTTTCTGCAGCTGGTAATGTACTCACATAACCAGAATTATCAGCCATCGTGTCACTTTACTCTCGCTCGTACTTTGTTTTATATTGTGAGTGCATGTACTTGGTCTTCCAATATGGCGCCTAACAAAATCTTGTGGCTCGGTGACGTCATGCGGTAGCTCTCTATAGTCCAAAGACATGTGGTTAGGTTAATATGGGGCAGCCTTGGGCTGAAGTGCCCTTGAGCAAGGCGCCTAACCTCCAACTGCTCCCCGGGTGCTGTAGCATAGCTGTTCACTGCTCTGGGTATCTGTGTGTGCTCATTGCTCACTTGTGTGTGTGCATGCGTATGTTCACTGCTTCAGATGGGTTAAATGCAGAGGACGAATTTCACTGTGCTTGAGTGTGCATGTGACAAATAAAGGCTTATTATTATTATTTACTCACTTAATTATTCCAAATAAATTCTTAATTTCCCTGAGGGAACCCGCTCAAAGGGATCAATAAAGTTTTATCTAATCTAATAGTATTTAATTACTCAAAATGTTCCTTAACTAAAGTGAATGCTCCTTAATGTTTCTGAATGTTACTTAATATATATTTCTTAAGTATTCCTTCTGTTACTTAAAGGTTCTGACTACAAAGTTGAATTCTGGGTAAAAATGTTCTATTTCTATTGCTGTTGGAGTTTCAAGATGTTTCGCTGCTGCACACACTGTGTATCCTGTGTGTAAATGTTTTGCTGAGATAAAACACATCCCGCATTTTATGATTCCAGAGATCACCAAAGCAAGTGAGGAACAATATCACTTGACCACCATGGGGTGTATTTGACCTACTTTTAATGAAAACAAGTCGGAGTGGGCAAACATGGTGGACTCGGCTCTCCCACCAGCTAAAAGCCAGCAGAAAAGAAAAGGAAAGCCTGTGTGGTGAGTGCAACTGCAACCCTACTAACAATTTTTGGTTCCCAGAACGTTCCTGGAACACGAGCCTTTGGTTCCAGTTTGGTTCTGGCTACGTTCCCTGAAAGTCATTTTTGGTTCTGTTTAGGTTGTCACTTGGTTGGCAGGAAAGTTTAATTTTGGTTCCCAGAACGTTACTCATGTGGTTCCCATTTGGTTCCCTCACCGTTCTCACACCGTCCCTTTATCCTTGTTCATGTCATGTTTGTTCCCTCAATGTTTCCATATCATTCCCATAACCTTGTTGGTTACATGTTTGGTTCCCTAGACGTGCTCCTGATGTTCCCCCAACCTTGTTTATTATGTGTTGGTTCCCACAAGGTTCCCCTACAACATTCTAGTAACCTCGTTGGTTACATGTTTGGTTCCCTCAGTGTTCCCCCAATGTTCTTTCCCTCACCATAATGTTGTCATATTTCTGTAGTATGTAATTCATTGTAAAAGTTTTGGTTGCATGACAACTATTTACTTCAGAACATATAAGCAGTGATGAATGACCAGGAAAATGTTGCAGGATTAGAAAGTTTAATAGAAAAAAATATCAAGAATACAACATTGGTAAGGACATCAGCAACACAGTGCAACATTATTATACATTATAAAACATCTGACAACTATAGACAATTATGAAAACTATTTCTTAATAAAATACAATAAAGGCAAAAAATAAGAAAAATTTAGAAATGCCAAAAACGGGTGCGTGTGCATAGAAGTTGGTGTACGTCTTCAATCTTGAGGACCAGCTGACCTAAAAAGAATAAGAAACAAAACGTTTAACACCAACTTAGTGCCAACGTTTCATTTAATTATTGTGAATATTCAGCGATTGATAAAAGACTTAAGTTTAATTTACCGTCTGTGTGGTGCAAACTTCAGTGTATGCCCAATGCACTCCTCAATATCAGCTACCTTCTTGCCAGGGAAGTTCTGCATGCAGGCCTCTACAAATAGAAGTAAAAAAAAAAAAAAGTTACACATTTAAATCTCAGTCAAACTTGGCATAACACTGATTTGAAAAATGTATGAACACTTACTCGTTATAATTTTGCAAAGGGTTAAGTTCTGGAAAGGCTTTTTTGCTCTCCTCCCCCTCAGGCTGTACTGCACCAGGACATTGTTGGTAGCCACCTGGCGTAGAATGCGACGAATGGCTGCCCCCGGATTCGCCCCTCCCAGGCTTTCAAGGAAACGTTTCTACAAAAAAACAAACAAAAACAAGAAAAACATAAGTATACAATGAAAATGAATTTGGAGAGCTTATGTGGTCTACTTTCATTAGCCAAATCAATACATTACCAATGACAATTTATTTCATATATAATTATGTCCAATTAATTACCATTTGGTTCCTTCTTTCTGGTTGAGCCAGACTCCTGTCTAGCTCCTCCAGCTCCTCCACTGTGCTGCATAGGCCCAACAGCACATCTTCCTGCAGAGGAGGCTGAGGCGGGTTCGAGACCACAGCAGCCTCCAATGTCTCTGACTTCCTCTCCATACCCTCCATCCTCCTTTCCATAGCCTCCATCCTCCTCTCCATAGCCTCCGTTCTCCTAGTCATTCGCCCCATGTGCTCTTCCATGGCTAGGTACATTTGTGATAGAATTCATTTTAGTTTTTGAACATAATATACTTGTCATATGTGAAAATGTGTGTATATAGTACTTACTTCTTTTTGTGTCATCCATCGTCCTCAATAGGAGCCTCTTTCATTCCTCCAGGACTACAGGTAGAATTGAGATGAAATTCATTTTAGTTTTATACCCAATACATTTTTCCTGTGTGAACATCAACAAGTGTGTATGAAGTATTTACGCCTTATTACGGCAGCCATGCCTGAAGCCCCCTCCTCTTCGCCATGGGTCATTCCTGAAGTTCTTGAAAAGAAAATTGTTAGTGTTTGCTTTCTTGGTTAAGAACTTGTAATCAGATAGTAAATATAAAATTCAAAGCAAATGTACCCTCAACTGGGTCGGATGATGTTGGTTCCTCAATGTACGACTCTTCCAATGTCCGACGGCTGGGTGCTGGACTGACATGGGTTGAGGGACTGCTGCTGTCCTGCTCTGAGCTGCTGAACGAACTTGTTGGCTCTGCCATGAACTCAGGCTGTTCTTCAATCTCCGCCGGTTGTATCTCTGGCATGTGTTGAGGTCCATTATGTTGTTGCTCTGCTTCTTGCAGAGTCTGGCCTGTCCTTGCTGCATCTCGCGCAGCCTGCTCTTCCCTGCTTGCTGCATCTCACGCAGACTCCTCTGCCCTGTTTGCTGCATTTCCTGCATCCAGCTGGGCACGCACCAGTGCTCACACATTCAACACCTCTCGCCGCGCCCTCTTCCATTCCTTTGTGTAGATCTGTCTGGCCAACCTCTTTGAACTCATTGGCTGCAATGCAATACCATGCAAACAATGTGTACCTGTTGCAATGAAAAGCGGGGAAAATTTAAATACAACATTACAACAACATAAATTTAAGCACAGTGTTTCAGTTTACAACCATACTTGGACTTGACAAAAATACACACAGGATTAAAACTAGGGATGAGGTAAGAATGTGTGAGACAAACATGACAGTAGCATTGCATTCAATCGAGCAGGAAAGCAAAACAAATGTGTAACAAAAGAATGGTCTGTTGCAGAATATTTTATATATATATATATATATATATATATATATATATATATATATATATATATATATATATATATATAAAAATAATATTCTGCAATTACTTGTTGGCAACTTGTGTCTGCGGCTGGGACTACAATGGATGCATTAAGTCAACGACTTAACTATAATCAATAGAATTAGCTTTTATAGTAGCTATTATAGTATTATTACTATAATATTAAAGTCTTAACTATAATCAATGGAATTAGCTACACCAGAAAAGGCAGCACAGAGAACATTCTAAAAATAGCCCATTATTTTTCAACTTCATGTATTTTGACTCAACTTGACTAAGGGTAGCGCACCACATACAGTGAAGCTCCAGCCTGAGACAGTGTATATAAACTAGCCTTTAACCACAATAAAATGAATCTTACCTTTTCAAGAGTGAATCCCAGTCGTGTAGTCAAGTAGAATCCAAAGCTTTGTTGTCAAAGTAGAAGCTGTTGAAGCAAAAGGTGCTCTCTGCATCCGAAGATAGCAGCAATTGATTCTGTTCATTGCGATCAACCCAATTATCCATGTCTTCACAGCCACACCCCCACCACGTCAGGCAACCTGGTGGCCAATCAGCAGTCTATGTTCATTTCAAACTGAGGGCGGTCGTTACGATAGAAACGTTTAGATAGTAAAATGTTAACAAATGACTTCCATAGAACCCTCTCATGATATAAAACTACCACATTCTAAAAATACATTTCTATTTTCTACCCACATAGCCTACCGCATAAAGTTTGCAACAACAACCATTTATTCTAGTAAATATAGAGGCAGATATCCCTTATGCGAAAACAATACATTTTTTTTTCTTGCGGCAGGACGGCAGTGTTTCCTGTCCACGAAATTGCCCTCTGCATTAAAGTACAGAGCCGTTGCAGTATGCCGTTTATTTTTATCCAAACTATAGCATTTACTGCACTAACACTGTAGTAATTCTGTTCTGCACTACAGCATTACTCTAGTAATAACAATTCACTGTAGTGCAGAGTATGATTATTTCCATAAAGGATGGTATCATGGTAGCTAACATGCTAAATAAATGGCTGTACTATCGACATACCTTCAGTTGATCTTGCTGTAGGCGTAAGGTGAAACGTTTTCAAATAGATGCATGCTGAATTGCTGTGCCATTAGACTTTTCGTTTAGTGTACGGGGGGGGGGGGGGGGGGAACTCTGCAAAAACGTAAACATCCAGTTGTCCTCTCATTTCCAATGAGCCCTCTAACCATAGCTATTACAGGACGTGACATCACACACACGCGAGGCAGTCTTAAAGGCATACCGCATATTTTGTAGATTAATAATTTCAGTCCACTGCTACAATAATATGCCGTTGTGTACGTTAACTCATGAGTTATATGGCAATCTATTGAATTTGCAAAGTGTTGCTGTAGCAGCTTTGTCAGTTACAAAAACAAAAACTGGTTGAACCAGTTTCCAAAAGCCAGAATGCACACACAATGGCTTTAATAGCCCAGCCATTTCATATGCCTCTGAATGGCTGTCATTAGCAAGTAGGCTAAGCTTAATTGCTCTTGGTCTATTTTTTTGTGTGAATTTAAAACTCAGTTTGGAATACTTATTGAGACATCTACATTTTATTTTTTATTGTAGTCTACTTGACTTAATACAACTTGCAACATATATACTTATTTTATTGTAGCATACTTTACTCTTTCTATTTCAGCTTTGGTTCAATTAATGTGCTATAAAAACACTGACTACGTTTACATGCATGTCCAAATCGAGCTCATCTCATCTCATCTCATTATCTCTAGCCGCTTTATCCTTCTATAGGGTCGCAGGCAAGCTGGAGCCTATCCCAGCTGACTACGGGCGAAAGGCGGGGTACACCCTGGACAAGTCGCCAGGTCATCACAGGGCTGACACATAGACACAGACAACCATTCACACTCACACCTACGGTCAATTTAGAGTCACCAGTTAACCTAACCTGCATGTCTTTGGACTGTGGGGGAAACCGGAGCACCCGGAGGAAACCCACGCGGACACGGGGAGAACATGCAAACTCCACACAGAAAGGCCCTCGCCGGCCCCGGGGCTCGAACCCAGGACCTTCTTGCTGTGAGGCGACAGCGCTAACCACTACACCACCGTGCCGCCTCCAAATCGAGCTGCTGTTGGTAATCGAGCAAAGGGTCCCAGCAGGGGTGCCAGAGAAATCCAATCCTACATGCACAAGTGAAATCGGGCTATTGTGCAAGGTGCATTGTGCACCCGAGCCACACGTGGCGCTACACGCCCCATCGTGTTGGTACACTTCTGGTTGTCGTCATGAAGAAGAGCTGTAGTGTTGCCAGATACTGCTGACGTTTTCAGCCCAAAACATGTTCAAATCCGCTAAAATGCACTTAAAACACCCAATCTGGCAACACTAGGTTCCGTGTTCAAGCTGTAGACTATGGCTACAAACTGTCCGGCGCAGACCACTGTTTTGTAAGACAACTTATTTTGCACAATAATATTTTTCTAAAGTCCATTTTTTGCTTACAAAAAATATATTTTTTTTGCTTACAATTTAACTTATGTCTTAATAAACACACAAAAAGTTCAGTTGTTTTGTTTTTATTGACATTCTTCAGATATTGGACATATATATATACACACACACACACACACACACACAAATACAATTACTTGTTTATGTACACAATTCACAGCTATGCAACAGCTGTACAGATGTATTTGGTGATACAGTAAGTGAGCTAAATTTTAACAGTGCAAACAATGCCACAAAAAGAAAAGATTCATGCAGTTGTCATGATTCGTTGTCATGCCGACCGAGGCTGTTGTGTTTCCCGCTTGTGGTCTCGTCACTCGTCACTTCCGGAAGTAGCTCGACAACTAGCTCGATAGGGTATACATGCGCAAAATAGCTCGGCAGAAATCGCATAATCTAGGTCGTGTAGCTCGATTCCGAGAAATCAAGTTCGGTTAAATTTCAGCCGAATTAAGGTGTATACATGGCATTTTGAACTTCGATTTCAGTCGAGCAACGGCAGAAATTCGATTCTCTCTATGTGCATGTAAACGTAGTGACTGATGGAGAAACAGTGAATGAAGGCTGCACTAATACAGTGATATGCACACAGTTTTTCATAGCCAAGAGAAAAAGGAGAGAACATACCAAATCATTAGGGGGAAAAAACTGTTGTACTGCGGGATATAATTTGAAATATTGTTTTTTAAGGCCACAAATGCAAGGGGTCCACCAAATCCAGCACCAGTAATGTTGTCTTTAAACAAGTTTGCAAAAGATAAAATGCAATGGCCAGCTAATCAGCCATTTAATATGTGGAATCTTAATAGCAGCCTACCAATGGCTTGCATTATCAGGTAATTAGGCTCTTGCCTACCATACACACACAATGAATGGGGAACCCCGTTTGGAATGCAACTTGCGATATATTTCACTTTGTATGGTACTCTTTGCACTCTTTGTAAGTTAGACCTACTTTTGTGTATGTCTCCATTTCACTGAATTTAAAACAAATATCATACCTTTTTGTATTTTACTCTATTTGCACTTTGGTCCAATTTAGCCCTACCATAAAAATGAACAGGAGAAATTAATAAATAATGTCACACTAGGCTGGCCTAGTGTAAAATATCAAGGAAACAAAAACTGTCAGCACTGGTTCTCAGAACAACCAAAAAACAGCCAAGCATAACGTTGTGTGGTGGTAGCAGTGCAACTACTGGCTGTTTCATATGAGTGGTTCCCTAAAAGTTCAAGGAATGTTAGCCTTTGTTTGGTTTTTGCTGTAACCAAAGGGAACGTTCTTTAAATGGTAGTTTTTGGTTTGGTTATAACCTAACCTTTAGAGAACCAAATTCTAACGTTCCCTTTACGTCCTCTGTTACTAGGGAAGATAGAGCAAGGTTAGATGATGTCATTTTTCTGGACAGATAATTAAATCATTCTACCTAGTGCTTAGCTATCTTAGCCTTAGAATGCATAGGCTCAACTCCACAGTAGCAAGTATGGAGTTATACACCTAATATTTTTATCTTACAGAGAAAGAAACAATAGCATAAAAGCAGTAACAGAGAAAAGATAGCTTCATCTTTTTATTTCACGGATCAATTTGCGAATGTCAACCACAAATTGCATCCCTGCAACTCAAAACTCTCTGAGGTCGATGCAGTCACGATGTTTTCGATGCATTGCCATCTTGGTGTGACGCAGTTCCATAGTTATGCTAATTAATTAAAGCTCCTCACGTTCGACTGTTTCTGTAGGGCCATACTGTTTACCTCAAGAGGGAGGAAAATGGCCCCAAAACAGAGAAAATCGACCCTCAGTATATCAAAATGATCACATCTTGTACGCATGATATTGTTCTTGCGAGACACAGGAAAATGCCACGTACTATAAAAAATTTTAAAATTTCAGATGACTTTGCGGTCAACACCTTTAAATATTCCAAATATCATTTGCATATTTATACCAAGTGTTACTTAATTATTCAGTAAAGCTACTTAATTATCCTGAATGTTACTTAATTATTTATTTAATGATCTTGCTCTAGCATTAGTTAGCTTCCTCTTTTTAACGTGCTAATGTCAGTTAATTGATTCACTTTATGCTACATGCTTTCTGACATTGATTACCCCATCTAAGATTATGGCTCCATTTTTAATGGATCTAAATAGCTAGTTAAAATTAGTTATCTTGCTCTAATACTGGCTTACTATTTCTAGCTTGCTATGCTGCCTATTGTTGCAGGCATCCGAAAGAACCACCTGGTTCTCAAACTTGCAGAGAAATCTCGTATCCCAGGCAACCTGGTGCCAAACATCAGCAAAGTTAATACTCAACTGTGCCTTAACCACAAGCACTTTGCTGTATGGCTGCAGAGCTTGAGAACAGCACCCCCCTCACCCCCGATTGGGTCATGGATCAGTGGGGCAAGGAATGGGAGGGTGCTAATTCCATCTTACATGATTACATCCCTGAGCCCTCCAGTAAACCTGCTGGGCACTTCCTACCACGCCCCACCTGGGTCAGGCTGAACCGTCTTCACACCAGTTGGGGGAAAACTCAGGCCTTCCTCCACACCATTGGCGTGGAAGCTTCCAAGAACTGCTCCTGTGGCACCCCCCCCAAATTGTGATCCACCTACTCAAACCTTGTCCTGTCTTCGGTGCTCCCAACAGAGTCCTGAGGCTAAAGACTCGTGATGGCCCCACTGTCAACTGGCTCTCTCGCCTCAACCTCCCACTGTGACTTTGGTCAGTTCATACGAATGACAACGATGATGACGACGAACGACAATGATTATTTCTAGCTAGAGTTAATCAGCTTACTTTCTAGTTTCATGTCAGTGAGGCTGATTGTAAGTTAGCATTAAATATCTATTTCAATTTTGTATCTAAATTATGTGCAGAGTTTATGTGCACAGAGTAAATGTGATGAGTTCACAGTTTTTCCCTTCTGTGAGATGGTTTCAAGTAAATGGCATGTGCTCTTGTACATTTGTTTTGTTCTAGTCCTGTCTCCACCCCGTCCTATCAGTCTGTTGCCTGACTGTGTTCATCTGTACCATGTTAGTCCTTGATTATAGCTTGTCTATTCATACCATGTTGTTTAAGTGTTTTGTTGTAAATTCTTATCATGTGTTTAGTAAAGCCTCACTCGCAACCCGCCGTAAGTGTTTTGGACATGCACGGGTCGCACAGGGAGAAGTATGCGTTCAAGCCAGCAGAAGGCACAGCACCCCACCAGAGGTATTTCCACAGGTAAATACACATGCTTTAAACATTCATTTCGGTATCTATATGCTTATATAATTAATATTATATATGCTGATTTTCATGTATGTTTCAGCTAATGATGCCCAGAAGTGAGGACATTGCAATCCCATCATTGCTGTCAGGCCATTGTGCCATGCTCAGTGATAAGGACAAGGACATCCCGACACCCTGTCCCACCACTCAGCAGGAGTAGGAGCAGGACAGCAGCTCTGAGTCAAAGTGTGTTTCAGTGCTCAAACTGTTGGGCTATTTAGTTGGGATTTTTTACAATGTAATAAAATGCGTTATTCCCTTATACTCATGTTTTATTATTTGACGTTTGCATGGTAAATTAACATATACTCAAATAAAAACAGCAAATGAGGTGGTCTTCTTCCTTTCTACAATGCTACACGCTACATGATCGGTTCCTTGGTTCCTCCCCAATATATATACCCAGAGTCTTGCCCCTCGAGTCACATGTGAGTCACGTGCGCTGTGTGCACGCCACACATAGGGGTAGAAAGTGAGATGTACTTCTGTCTTGCGGGCTGCACAAATAGCAAGTGTGGAATACTTGTGTAGTACTTCTGAGGCACATCACTCATACAATGACCATGCGTCACTCATGCGTCTTAATGTCATCGCAAAAAGCCCCTACTAGCCATGCTGCTGACTTGGTTCAGGCATACAAAAGGAGTACGGGTCCTGTACGTAGTGTATACGTTCTTGATTTGTTGCAAGACCCATAGAATTTGCATGTGCAGGACCAAAAGTCTCCACGGGCATTCTGCGACTTTCTATGGCGCTGAACACACGCAAGTGTAGCACAAGTCTCAAGCACGGTTTTGCCAATTTTTTTTACTGTAGCTTGCCCATAGCAGCACGAATGGCAAGTCGTGAGTGAGGCTTAAGTTTAGGTCCAAGTCTTGTTTTCTTGGCTCCTTATATACTCTAGTTCTCAACACATTCCTATCTTTTGACTTCTGATTTTGGTGTATTTGATGTTGCATGCTTGTTTGTTTTGACCCCTGCTGTTGACTCAAATTATAATTCTTGGGTTCATGACATTAAAGCTCATACCAAGTTTACACACTTAAGTCCTGGTGAAATTGCTGCAGTAATGAGAAGAGCACTAACAAAGGCTTCAAAGGGAGGAAGTGGAGGAATTATAATCACACTTTTTTTCCCAGTCTCCCTGAAGAGATTCTGAGTAGTGCATAAGGGTTTGTCCCCTATCTCCTATCCAAAATACTGTCACCCACTTGAGTCACAGTCTCTCTCTCTCTCACACACACACACACACACACACACACACACACACACACACACACACACACACACACACACACACCTCCCAGGCTTAGTGTGATGACCCTGATGTGTAAGAAAGCCAAGCCTCAGAGCCACAAATACCCTCCAGTTACTGATCCAAGATGGACTTCTTTACCTCAGGCCTGCTGCCTTCCCAAATCTATTTACAGAAGTTGCCAAATCCAAAAACCCGCTAAGCCATTTCTGCCTGCCAAGAGACAGGCGAGTCCCTGAGGATTGTAGGAAATCCTGGCTGAGTGATCTGTACTGGACAGAGTGGAACTCAGCCACAGGGACTCTGAGCAAAGTGTCCAAGAGACTGTAAAAGATTCAGTCAGTAGGACAGAAAAAGAAGACGAGGAAGAGGAGGAAGAAGAGCAAAAAGAAGAAAAAGAAGAATAATTTAATTCATATTGTCCAATGTGAAAACATCTGGTCAGTATATCCTTGTCTACAGGAATAGTGGTTCTCAGTGTGGGTTGTAGGGACACTGAGGCTCATACTGTCCATCCATCCATTATGTGTAGCTGCTTATCCTATGCAGGGTCACAGGCAAGCTGAAACCTATCCCAGCTGACTATGGGTGAGAGGCGGGGTACACCGTGAACAAGTCGCCAGGTCATTGCAGGGCTGATGCATAGAGACAAACAACTATTCACATTCACACCTATGGTCAATTTAGAACCACCAATTAACCTAACCTGCATGTCTTTGGACTGTGGGGGAAACCGGAGCAAACCCACATAGACACGGGGAGAACAGGCAAACGCCACATAAAAAGGCCCTCATCAGCCACTGGGCTCGAACCCAGAACCTTCTGGCTGTGAGGCAACAGTGCACTACACCACCGTGCCACCCAGGCTCATACTGCAATTTATATTTTCTCATTAATATAGATGTTATAGATATGAACTATATTAGCTGTTTGTATATAATATCAAGTCAAGTCAAATTTATTTGTATAGCGCTTTTAACAGTAAACATTGTCGCAAAGCAGCTTTACAGAATCTGAACGACTTAAAACATGAACTAATTTTATCCCTAATCCATCCCCAATGAGCAAGCCTGTGGCAACGGTGGCAAGGAAAAACTCCCTCAGATGACACGAGGAAGAAACCTCGAGAGGAACCAGACTCAAAAGGGAACCCATCCTCATTTGGGCAACAACAGACAACATGACTATAACATTAACAGTTTTAACATGAAGTCAGTTTCATTGATGTTATAACTCTTCATTGATGGAAACTTGAGTGCAAAACTGTTCATGACAACTGCAGTCCTAACATTAGCAAGTCAACTGTAGTCCTCAGCCATAAAAGCATTACTGTGAGAGTCCAGAACATCCTCCAGGTGTGACTTTCAACTGTCCACATGGGGCCGTCCTCCACAGGAGCGATGCGATGTGACTCCAACCAGACACAGGGCACCAGGATGGACCAGACAGGTCCGAGAAGCAGAAGAGGTCAGCATCTCGATCCAAGGACCGACATGTAACTCAGAGAGACGGATTTTTTTTAGAGAGAGAGAGAGAGAAAGAGAAAACACAGGTTGTTAGGTATGCCCAAAGTCACCTGAATAAGTAGGAACAGTATACATATTGCACTGAGTACAAGCAGGGACTCCGGCAACTAAGTATGACAGCATAACTAAGGGGAGAGCCAGAAGGTAACACAGGCATGAGGGAGCCCCGGGACATAAAGCAGCCAGCCACTACACTGTCAACAAACTCGAGTGAGCAAGCGAGTGGGGAACTGACAGCATCCATATATCCCAGTTTACCAAAACACTCTATGTCTGAGGACCCTCCAGATCTACACCTTTACCTCATAAACACCATTAACACAAGGCTTGACTAAACAGATATGTTTTCAGCCTAGACTTAAACACTGAGACTGTGTCTGATTCCCGAACATTACTTGGAAGGCTGTTCCATAACTGTGGGGCTTTGTAAGAAACGGCTCTGCCCCCGATGTAGCCTTCACTATACAAGGTACCAGCAGATAGCCTGCACCTTTTGATTTAAGTAAGCATGGCGGGTCATAGAGGACCAGAAGTTCACTCAGGTACTGTGGTGTGAGACCATTCAGTGCCTTAAAGGTCAATAGTAGTATTTTATAATCAATACGAAATTTGATTGTGAGCCAATGCAGTGTGGATAAGACAGGGGTGATGTGGTCATATTTTCTAGTTCTAGTAAGGACTCTTGCTGCTGCATTTTGAACTAACTGGAGCTCGTTTATGCACTTATTGGAACATCCAGACAGTAAGGCATTACAATAATCCAACCTGGAGGTAACGAAAGCATGAACTAGTTTTTCCATGTCATGTAGTGACATTAAATTTCTTATCTTAGCAATATTTCTGAGATGAAAGAACGCTATCTGGGTAATGTTATCAATGTGAGTTTCGAATGAAAGACTGGGGTCAATAATCACTCTGAGGTCTTTTACTGCTGCACGTGAAGAAACAGAAAGGCCATCCAGAGTTACTGCTTAATCAGAAAACTTATTTCTAGCTGCATGTGGTCCTAGTACAAGTATTTCAGTCTTGTCAGAGTTAAGCAGAAGGAAGTTAATAAGCATCCAGTGTCTAATGTCCTTCACACATTCCTCAGTTCTATTAAGCTGGTGTCTCTCATCTGGTTTTGCAGAAACATACAACTGTGTGTCATCAGCATAACAGTGGAAACTAATACAATGTTTATGAATAATATCACCCAGAGGTAACATATATAAAGAAAAAAGCAGTGGACCCAAGACAGAACCTTGTGGAACACCAAACTTTACTTCAGTATGTCTAGAAAAATCACCATTTACATCAACATACTGATAGCGATCAATTAAATAAAAGCTGATCCAGGAGAGGGCCATTCCCTTAGCTCCCACAACATTTTCTAGTCTATCCAGGAGAATGGAATGATCAGTGGCATCAAATGCTGCACTAAGGCCAAGCAACACAAGCAGCGAGACACAGCCCTGATCAGACGCCAACAGTAGGTGTTTACTACTTTAACCAGTGCTGTCTCTGTGCTATGATGAGGTCTAAATCCTGACTGATACATTTCATGGATGTTATTCCTATGTAAATATGAGCATAACTGCTGTGCCACAGCTTTTTCAAGGATCTTGGAGATACTGTAAAGGGGAGGTTTGATATTGGCCGATAATTGGACCGCTGACAGGGATCAAGGTCAGGTTTTTTAATCAGGGGTTTGATAACTGCTAGTTTAAAGGATTTGGGTACATAGCCAATCCTAAGAGAAGAATTTATTATTTTTAGAAGCGATTCAATTACTTCAGGTATTATCTGTTTGAATAGGCATGTACGGTAGGTAAGGGATCTAGTACACAAGTTGAGGCTTTTGATGCCAAGATTAATGAAAGTAATTCAATTTTTCTAAGGGGAGTAAAACATTCTAATTGCTGATCTGATACAGTTATATTGTTAACTACAGGGTCACTTACATTGTCTGACCTTTAATTAGTAGTTTGATTTTTTTGTCGGATATTCTCAATTTTGTCATTAAAAAAAATTCATGAAGTCATTGCTACTACATTCTGTAGGTGTGCATGTGTCTATAGTGGACTTATTCCTGGTTAATTTTGCTACAGTATTAAATAGGAATCTAGGATTTTTTGTTATCTTCTAGTAGGGAGGAGAGATATGTTGATCTAGCAACACTAAGAGCTTTTCTATACTTCAGGAAGCTCTCCTTCCATGCTAATTTGAACACTATCAATTTTGTTTGACGCCATTTATGTTCCAATTTTTGAGTGGTCTGTTTTGAAGTGCGAGTGTCATCATAATACCAGCGTGCTAATTTTTTTGTCTCTGACCATTTTCCTTTTAAGAGGAGCTACATTATCTAAAGTATGGCAGAACGTTGACTCTAAGCATTCAGTTGCCTGATCAAGTTCTGCAGGGGCTGACAGTGACCCAATCAAAGTTGATAACTCTGGGAGATCATTTATAAAGCTCTGTGCAGTAGTTGACATGAATGTACGTTTAATACAGTAGCATGGTGAGGTGCATATATTATTACTCAGACATATTTTGAATGAGATGAGATAATGATCTGAGATAACTTCAAACTGTGGAAGTATGACTATATTTTCTACATTTAACCTGAATGTTAGTATTAGATTGAGGGTGTGACCACCATTATGGGTCGGTCCTATGACATTCTGATTAATCCCTACTGAATCTAAAATAGGCGGCACGGTGGTGTAGTGGTTAGCGCTGTCGCCTCACAGCAAGAAGGTCCGGGTTCGAGCCCCGTGGCTGGCGAGGGCCTTTCTGTGCGGAGTTTGCATGTTCTCCCCGTGTCCGCGTGGGTTTCCTCCGGGTGCTCCGGTTTCCCCCACAGTCCAAAGACATGCAGGTTAGGTTAACTGGTGGCTCTAAATTGACCGTAGGTGTGAATGTGAGTGCGAATGGTTGTCTGTGTCTATGTGTCAGCCCTGTGATGACCTGGCGACTTGTCCAGGGTGTACCCCGCCTTTCGCCCGTAGTCAGCTGGGATAGGCTCCAGCTTGCCTGCAACCCTGTAGAACAGGATAAAGCAGCTAGAGATAATGAGATGAGATGAATCTAAAATTTAAAGGCTGTTTTTAAAGGGTCTTCTGGGTTATTGAAGTGAATATTAAAATCTCCGACAACTAAAGCTTTGTCTAATGAAATAACCAAATCTGAGATAAAATCTGCAAATTCAGAAAGAAACTCAGAATATGGCCCCGGGGGCCTGTCAATAATAAGTAATGGAATTAATTGGGTAGACCTATTTTTTGAGGCTACATACATTATATGAGTATGAAGAACTTCAAATGTATTAAATTTATAACTAGGTTTGTGTGTTACACCTAGATAATCATTATAAATAACCATGACGCCTCCTCCTCTGCCAGTTAGATGAGGCTGGTGTAAATAACTGTATCCAGGAGGACTCGCTTCATTTAATGCTATATATTAATTTGGCTTTATCCATGTTTCAGTTACACAAAGTACATTAAACTCCTGATCAGTAATAAGTTCATTAACCATTAGCGCTTTAGATTTAAGAGATCTAATATTTAATAGCCCCACCTTTAGATCAAAGGTGCTGGCAGCAGCTGTACAGTCAGTATGATCTAATTTTATATTGATTAGGTTACTGGAACAAAAACTCTGAATATTTCTACTTTTTTGTTGAGCTCAGGGAACATACACAGTCTCGATGTAATGGACCCTGAATGATGACTCTGTGCAGCTAGCAGACAGTCGGTTTAGCCTGTTCGTCTGCTCCCTAGCCTTGGCTCTGGATTGTCAGAAATTAACTAGGCCTGTTCTGAGACTATGACCTATGCTGCAGGAAATGAGAGCAGTACCTTCCCGAGTGGGATGGATACCATCCCGCCCTAGCAGGCCAGCAAACGCCACACAGAAGGTATGGCAATGTTCTGTGATGTAAAAGCCAAAGCCCCAGTTAACCCTGATCTTGTTTGGGTTTGATCTTTGAGACTGCAGGATTGATACAGCAGATGCACAAGCAGGAGAATCCATATGGTGGTGTGCGAACAAGGAAGTGATGTCATCATGAACAAGATTTCACCCCTCAAACACCACACACACACCATCAGCTTGAGCAGCATATGTTACTGAGTGTACAACACAGATCTGCTGAGTGAATCACAATGAACTTTGCACTGATGCATAGATGATGTGGCAAACCAAACATCCTCCACAAAGAACTGAGTTTATTTTTAAATCTATATGTCAAATTATATTTCTGAAGCAGATTCATCACTTATATACAGTACCAGTTAAAAGTTTGGACACACCTACTCTTTCATAGGTTTTTCCAAATTTGACTGCCTTCTACATTGTAGAACAACACTGAAGACATAAAAACTATGAAATAGCATATGGCTCATATATGGGATTATGTGGTTTAAAAAAGCGTTAAAAAATAACGTTTAATATTTTAGATTCTTCAAAGTAGTCAGCATTTACCTTGATGGCACTTTGCACACTACTGGCATTATCTTAACCAGCTTCATGAGGTAGTCACCTGGAATGCTTTTCAATTAACAGGTGTGTCTCATCAAAAGTTAATTACCTTGCCCGCAAGGGAGTAAGCGGGGGCGAGGTATTGTAATCAACGCAGTTTGTTTGTTTGTGTGTCTGCCTTTTAACAATCTAGTGTCTAGACGGTTGCACCGATTGACTTCAAATTTTCAGGGTAGGTGGGCAATGGGCCGTAGATTACCTGATTTAATTTGGGGGGTAATCGGGTCAAGGTGAAAGTCAAGGTCATCAGAAAGGTCAACCTTTCGGTCAAAATAACATTTTCCATTATAACTCAAAAACGGGTGCTGATAGACAAATGTTTACTATTATGAGCATATAGGAACTCCCTATGGTCTTTTATTTGGCACCATAATTTTTGACTTTGAGTGACCTTGAAAGGTCAAACTCAAGGTCACGGATTTTCAGAGGGCTGTAACTTGAAATCAGTTGATGGTAGACAGATATTTACCACTATCAACTTATAGGAAGTCCCATATGGGCTTTCATTTGGCACCATGACCTTTGACCTTGAATGACTTTGAAATGTTAAACTCAAGGTCATGGACTTTCATAGGACTATAAACTGACAGCTGATGATTGATAATTATTACCATTATCAACATACAGGAATAAAATAAGTGCTGCTGGGCGAGGATTGTTTTGCCTGGCAAAACTTGTTAGTGTAATTTCTTGCCTTCTTAATGCATTTGAGATCAAACAGTAAATAGTAAATAATAAAAATACAGTAAATAACCCTATTCCACAACTGTAGTAATCTATATTATGTCAAGAACCACTCAACTAAGTAAAGAGAAACAACATCCATCATTACTTTAAGACATGAAATGACTTTTAATGAACAAAATAAAAAAAAAAGCATTGAATTAGAAGTTGTGTCCCAACTTTTAATTGATACTGTCCATCCACTATCATGTGTTAGGTCATTGTTTGACCAATCACAAGCACCATTCATGCCATTTTAGTCATTATCTAGGTTACGTTTCTAAACCACATGACAAAGCAGATTTTGGGAAACAAAAAGTGAATCAGGAAAAGTCAAAGCCTAACCCTCGCTGGCCACGGGGCTTAAACCTGGACCTTCTTGCTGTGAGGCGACAGCGCTAACCACTACACCACTGTGCCGCCCAGGATAAATCATATGTGCAAAAAACTGTATTATGTGAATTATGTCATGTGTAACATCAGGGGAAGAAACAGTATGGAAATTAAGGTTTTGATTATATTAATTGTTCTTGCTAATTGCAATGAGTTCAGATCTCCTGGAAGAGTGAAAGTGAAAGTAAAATTTAGTATCACATCCAAGTGGATTGTACTATAATTCAAAAAAGAACTACAACCCCGACTCCAAAAAAGTTGGGACAAAGTACAAATTGTAAATAAAAACGGAATGCAATAATTTACAAATCTCAAAAACTGATATTGTATTCACAATAAAACATAGACAACATATCAAATTTCGAAAGTGAGATATTTTGAAATTTCATGCCAAATATTGGCTCATTTGAAATTTTATGACAGCAACACATCTCAAAAAAGTTGGGACAGGGGCAATAAGAGGCTGGAAAAGTTAAAGGTACAAAAAAGGAACAGCTGGAGGACCAAATTGCAACTCCTTTGGTCAATTGGCAATAGGTCATTAACATGACTTGGTATAAAAAGAGCATCTTGGAGTGGCAGCGGCTCTCAGAAGTAAAGATGGGAAGAGGATCACCAATCCCCCTAATTCTGCGCCGACAAATAGTGGAGCAATATCAGAAAGGAGTGCGATAGTGTAAAATTGCAAAGAGTTTGAACATATCATCATCTACAGTACATAATATCATCAAAAGATTCAGAGAATCTGGAAGAATCTCTGTGCGTAAGGGTCAAGGCCGGAAAACCATACTGGGTGCCCGTGATCTTCGGGCCCTTAGACGGCACGGCATCACATACAGGCATGCTTCTGTATTGGAAATCACAAAATGGGCTCAGGAATATTTCCAGAGAACATTATCTGTGAACGCAATTCACCATGCCATCCGCCGTTGCCAGCTAAAACCCTATAGTTCAAAGAAGAAGCCGTATCTAAACATGATCCAGAAGTGCAGACATCTTCTCTGGGCCAAGGCTCATTTAAAATGGACTGTGGCAAAGTGGAAAACTGTTCTGTGGTCAGACGAATCAAAATTTGAAGTTCTTTATGGAAATCAGGGACGCCGTGTCATTTGGACTAAAGAGGAGAAGGATGACCCAAGTTGTTATCAGCACTCAGTTCAGAAGCCTGCATCTCTGATGGTATGGGGTTGCATTAGTGCGTGTGGCATGGGCAGCTTACACATCTGGAAAGACACCATCAATGCTGAAAGGTATATTCAGGTTCTAGAGCAACATATGCTCCCATCCAGACGACGTCTCTTTCAGGGAAGACCTTGCATTTTCCAACATGACAATGCCAAACCACATACTGCATCAATTACAGCATCATGGCTGCGTAGAAGAAGGGTCCGGGTACTGAACTGGCCAGGCTGCAGTCCAGATCTTTCACCCACAGAAAACATTTGGCGCATCATAAAACGGAAGATACGACAAAAAAGACCTAAGACAGTTGAGCAACTAGAATCCTACATTAGACAAGAATGAGTTAACATTCCTATCCCTAAACTTGAGCAACTTGTCTCCTCAGTCCCCAGACGTTTACAGACTGTTGTAAAGAGAAAAGGGGATGTCTCACAGTGGTAAACATGACCTTGTCCCAACTTTTTTGAGATGTGTTGTTGTCATGAAATTTAAAATCACCTAATTTTTCTCTTTAAATGATAAATTTTCTCAGTTTAAACATTTTATATGTCATCTATGTTCTATTCTGAATAAAATATGGAATTTTGAAACTTCCACATCATTGCATTCCATTTTTATTTACAATTTGTACTTTGTCCCAACTTTTTTAGAATCAGGATTGTACATACAGTAAACAATATCAAGCTTCTTCATGAGTGAAAACCTGGTGTCCCCACATTTCCTCATTTCCCTATCAGACTTCACCCACTGGAGTAAACACAAAGCTCAAATCCACAGTCAATGTGATCACACAGTACAAATACTGTCGGATATCACACACCAATGCAGCTGGACCCTGGAGAGCAGAAAGCATTTATTTAAAGCTAATGGGGTCGTGGTGACAGGATTATGGAGAAAAGCTGCAGTAATGAGCTTTTGGTGTCATGCCGGCTATCTGTCAACTGTTTGGAGGATTTGCCAAGCCTGATAGGAATACACCGATACACGTCACACACTCCTGGAATCTGGTTAAGTGTGTGGGAGTGAGACACCTACAATGACAGACATAACTGTAATGACAAATGAAACTACAGTGATAGAGGCAAAAATATTAACACAGTTAACTATAGTGATATTGGTAACTATAGTGAAAGAAAACTATTGTGAAAGGCTACAGTGGCAGGTAACTATATTAACAGAGGTAACTACAGTGACAGTGGTAACTACTGTATAGTGAATGAGGTAACGAGTGATAGTGGTATCTATAGAGGCTTTGCACTGTCATGTGACCCCATAGCAACAGTAACTAGGGCGCCATGACAGGGGGCATCGTTCAGTGCTTCATTGAGATGAGTTAGTGGTTATTGATTGGTATGGGAAGGTTTTGCTGTGTTTTTGGATGTCCAAATCATTTTGAATGAAACAAAGACATTAGATTTTTTTTAATTTACCAAAAGTAATTCATCATCAGGGGAAAAAATAGAGAAATTTCTTAATGTAGAAGGGAAAATGGGGGGAAAAAACATTCAGCAAGACTCAGTGTCGGAAGGAGAGGTCAAAAACCCCATGGTATAATCACTTCATTTCCACAAATGTAAGAATTAAAAAAAAAAATCACAACTGCAGTGTAGTGCTCATTCTTATCCAGTGAAGTGAACATGAGTCTGAACACAGCAGCTCTGCAGAGCTGCTTTCACCGGGACTTAAAAGTGCATTTACATTGGGGATCCTTCGGAGCACACTGTGCACGCACTTGGGACCCAGTCATTATAGGAAACACCTGGTAGTGATTTGAGTGCAATCAGCATGCACATATAAGGACACAGAGGCTTTGGGAAGTATTATCATTATCACTGTCATGATTGTTTCAAGCCATGTTTATGACTCTGCTTTCGATTTTGTTTTTGTAAATATCACGCCTGTTTTTGTAAATTCCATCAATAAAGAATTATAACATCAACAAAACAGACTTCATGTTAAAACTGTTTAAAATGTTATAATCATCTTGTCTGTTATCACCCAAATGAGGACGGGTTCCCTTTTGAGTCTGGTTCCTCTTGAGGTTCCTTCTTCATGTCGTCTGAGGGAGTTTTTCCTTGCCACTGTCACCACAGGCTTGCTCATTGGGGATAGATTAGGGATAAAATTAGCTCATGTTTAAAGTCATTAAAATTCTGTAAAGCTGCTTTGCAACAATGTCTATTGCTAAAAGCGCTATCAAAATAAACTTGACTTGACGCCTGCTAATAAACACTCTTCCTGCACCAAGACTCGTCTACCACCACATACCTGATAAAATACCTCATAAAGTCTCTGTGTCCTTAAATGTGTGTGCTGATTGCGCTCAAATCAGTATCAGATGTTTCCCATAACAACTGGGTCCCAAGCGCATGCACAATGCTCTCCAAAGGATCCCTGAATGCAAATGCACTTTAAGTCCCAGTGAAGGTTAGGCTGTGCAGAGCTGCTGTGTTGAGGCGCATGTTCACTTCACTGGATAAGAATGAGCACCCTGCTGCAGTTGTGAAATATATATTTTTTTAATTCTTACCTTTGTGGAAATGAAGTGAGCATACTGTAGGGTTGGGTGGCACGGTGGTGTAGTGGTTAGCGCTGTCGCCTCACAGCAAGAAGGTCCTGGGTTCGAGCCCCATGGCCGGCGAGGGCCTTTCTGTGCGGAGTTTGCATGTTCTCCCCGTGTCCGCGTGGGTTTCCTCCGGGTGCTCCGGTTTCCCCCACAGTCCAAAGACATGCAGGTTAGGTTAACTGGTGACTCTAAATTGACCGTAGGTGTGAATGTGAGTGTGAATGGTTGTCTGTGTCTATGTGTCAGCCCTGTGATGACCTGGCGACTTGTCCAGGGTGTACCCCGCCTTTCGCCCGTAGTCAGCTGGGATAGGCTCCAGCTTGCCTGCGACCCTGTAGAAGGATAAAGCGGCTAGAGATAATGAGATGAGATGAGATACTGTAGGGTTTTTGACCTCTCCATTTGTCACCAAGTCCTGCTGACCCCCCCCCCCCCCCCCCCATTTTCCCTTTATGTTTAGAAATTTCTCTAGATTTACCCCTGATGATGTATTACTTCTGGTAAATAAAAAAAACCCTGATGTCTTTGTTTCATTCAAAACTATTTGGACATCCAAATACACAGCAAAACCTTCCCATACTCATCAATAACAACTAACTTGTCTAAATGAAGCACTGAAGTGTGCCCTCTGTCATGGTACCCTAGTTACCATTTCTATGGGGTCACATGACAGTTTAAAGCCTCTATCCATGGCTTTCCTGTGAGAGACAATGGGGGTCACCATGACACCTGCCTCTCCCGAATGCTGGTCTTTGATTTCCGGTTTATCCAAGCAGCTATGGCTAAGGTAGTCAAAACATAGCCAAGTGGAGCTAGCTACAACAACTGTGTTTGAGTCAGAGGATAACTTCTTTTTAAATTATATCTTTCTCTGGTTCAATGTGTGCCATAGGGTGCACAAACAACTCATGAAAGCTTAAATATTTTATGAATGGAATCTATTTTGAGCACAAACAAACTCGCAAGATGTGTTGTCCAGCACCATTCACTGCTCATCTGTACGTGATTCCTGTCTTTCCACTAACCACTGCATTTTGGACCTGAATCAACAACACAAATTCTATGTAACTGCTGTTTAGATATTGTACATTAATCAAACTACACTACATTACAGTCATTTAGCTGACGTTTTTATTCAAAGTGACTAATAATAAATGTATGCAGCCTCAGTAGCCAAGAGCGACCAGTGCTGAAGTACTAGTGTAAACAAACAGCCTACAAATACCATCTGTTATCTGGAATGATCAGGGTGGTTAAGAAGTTGAAGATGCTTGGACAAATACATAGACAAGGACTTATTTAAGTATGGTATGTTTATTGTTTGCAAAGTTAGACAGCATCTGCATTAAAATGGTTAATGTATGCTTCTCTGACCTAAGCCTATACAAGAGACATCACGGTACAGTAGGCTGGTAGAGTTCTATTAGACTAGAGCTCAGTACTGATGGTTAATATGGTTATAGTTATGGTATTTGGCAGATACTTTTTGTCCAAAGTGACTTCATCTCATCTCATCTCATTATCTGTAGCCGCTTTATCCTTCTACAGGGTCGCAGGCAAGCTGGAGCCTATCCCAGCTGACTGCGGGCGAAAGGCGGGGTACACCCTGGACAAGTCGCCAGGTCATCACAGGGCTGACACATAGACACAGACAACCATTCACATTCACACCTACGGTCAATTTAGAGTCGCCAGTTAACCTAACCTGCATGTCTTTGGACTGTGGGGGAAACCGGAGCACCCGGAGGAAACCCACGCGGACACGGGGAGAACATGCAAACTCCACACAGAAAGGCCCTCGCCGGCCCCGGGGCTCGAACCCAGGACCTTCTTGCTGTGAGGCGACAGCGCTAACCACTACACCACCGTGCCGCCTCCAAAGTGACTTACAATATATAAACACTACATTATTAGTAAATCAGTACCATAATCCAATCACTCTACTCTGACATAGCCTACCTTTCAGATGATAGCTGCTGCATGACTGCAGGATTTCCCTTTTTTTGCTCTGGCTTGGCTCAACCTCTGGCTTAAGCAAACAAACTCGCCCTCTCTTTTACACATAATTTTGCCAATTTTATTACTGTGTAGATAATTGTACACCTCCATGTTTTTGTAGTTCCTTAGCTCCTCGCCATCAACACCCTCACTAAGAATAAAATAAGTGACAATGTCAGTGTAGCTGATGTTGGGCCACAACTTCATGTCGTCTATCCATTCCATGAGGGTAGATAGGTGGGGCACTTTGATTGTATTATCCCCAAAGCATGTCAGAAAATTGGATCCGTGTAACCATCTTTTAGTCATCTTTGAGCTTACCTACCGTATATAGCAGTTAGCATTAGCTACAAACAAACACAGTGGAGTGGAAGAAAGATCCCAGCATCCACTATGACACAGCATTGAATCAGGGGAAAGGTCAGAGTTCGGGAAAGTTGTGGATAGTGATAGAGGTAACTATAATGAATGAGGTAAGGCGTGATAGCGGTAACTATAGTGATGGAGGTAACTATACTGATAGTGGTAACTACAGTGATAGAGGCAATTATAATGACAACCAACTGTTGTGAGAGGTAGCTATAGTGGCAAGTAAATAGTAACAGTGGTAACTATAGTGGCAAATATAAATATATGGCAGAGGTAACTATAGTGATAGAGGTAACTAATCATAGTGGTGTCTATAGTGATAGAGTTAACTATATTGATTCTGGTAACTACTGTATAGTGATAGAGATAACTATAGCAAAAGTGGTAACTGTATTGATAGAGGTAACTACAGTATATTGAAAGTGGTAACTAATGATAATGGTATCTATAGTGATGGAGGTAACTGTATTGATAGTGGTATCTATAGTGATAGAGGTAACTATATTGATAATGGTATCTATCGTTATAGAGGTAACTATAGCGAGAAAAGTAACTATAGCAAAAGTGGTAACTGTAGTCATAGTGGTAACTCTAGCGAAAGAGGTAACTCTACCAAGAAAGGTAATGGTAGTGAAAGAGGTAACTACTGTATAGTGATAGTGGTAACTATAGCGATAAAGGTAATTATAACAAATAGATGTAATTATAGTGACAGAGGTAACTATAGCAAAAGAGGTAACTATATTAACAGTGGAGTGGCACGGTGGTGTAGTGGTTAGTACTGTGGCCTCACAGCAAGAAGGTTCTGGATTTGAGCCCAGTGGCTGAGAGGGGCCTTTCTGTGTGGAGTTTGCATGTTCTCCTTCAGGTGCTCTGGTTTCCCTCACATTCCAAAGACATGCAGGTTAGGCTAACTGGTGGCTCTAAATTGACCGTAGGTGTGAGTATGAATGGTTGTTTGTCTCTGTGTGTCAGCCCTGCGATGCCCTGTTGATTTTTCCAGGGTGTACCCTGCCTCTCGCCCATAGTCAGCTGGGATAGGCTCCAGCTTGCCTGTGACCCTGCACAGGATAAGTGGTTATGGATGATGGATGGATGGATGGATATTGACAGTGGTAACTATAGTAATGAAGAGAGTACAGTTAGCATTTGGAACTATGTGGCAGCGGGGGCGTGGCCAAGCATCAGTCTGTGACAGGAGGGCAGAGTCAGGGAAGGTAAGTGGCAAAATCACTACACCTGATGTCAATTAACCTGTGTTTGTGTGTCTTCCCAGTGACCGCGCCCTATATAAAGTGAGAGAGAGCAGAGGAAGGCAGCTCTCTCTGGAACCAGTCAACTGGTGTGTGTGGTGTGACTGGAGAAATTTGTGTCTGAAAAGAACAAATAAAAGAGCATTATGGAACTTTATTCTGGCCTGCCATCTTTCTGTGCTCCTCCCCCTCCTACGAACTGCCACAGTGGTGCCGAAACCCGGGACGGAGCACAGGAAAAGAACAGCCCCATGGAGCCCTCCACCTTCACGGACCTGGTCCACGCCCTCGCCACGGCCCAGCAGAGCCAGCACCAGGCGCTAATCACCCTCCGGAAGGAGCAAGAGCGCCGGCTCGAGGCCCTGGTGCTGGCGCAGCAGGAAGATCGTCAGGCGTTCTGGCACTTCCTCGCGTCGGCGGGGTCCACCAGCGCTCCTACCGCGGGCCCGTCCCCCCTCATCCTAACCAAGATGGGCCCGCAGGATGACCCCGAGGCATTCATCACGCTCTTCGAGCAAGTCGCGGAGACCTCGGGGTGGCTGATGGAGCAGCGCGCGGCGCGCCTTCTCCCCCTGCTAACAGGAGAGGCGCAGCTGGCTGCGCTACAGCTCCCCGCTGACCGCCGGCTGGCCTACGCGGACCTTCGCCGGGCCGTCCTCCAGCGGGTGGGGCGCACCCCCGAACAACAACGACAGCGCTTCCGCACTCTGTGGCTGGAGGAAGTCGGCCGGCCGTTCACGTTTGGCCAGCAGCTCCGGGACGCCTGCTGGCGGTGGTTGAGGGCCAACAACTGCGACTCCGAGGGAATTCTCGATCAGGTGGTGCTGGAGCAGTTCATTGGCCGCCTGCCAGAGGGAACCGTGGAGTGGGTCCAGTGCCACCGCCCGGCGTCGCTGGATCAGGCCATCGAGTTGGCGGAGGACCATTTGGCGGCTGTTCCGACGGCAGGACAGCGAACATCCTCTTCTCTCCTATCCTCTCTCTCTCTCCCCCTCTCTCCTCCTGTGTCTCGTCCTCACCCCGTTCCCCCACCGCGGAGGTGGGGGCTGGCCCCACCCCAGCCGGCCCATCGCACCCGCAGTGTCCTCCCGTTTTTCCCTTCTGTGTCTGTCTCTTCCCCCCCTCAGGTGAGTGAGCCCCGGGGTGCCGGTGCAGAGAGGAAGCCCGGGCCGGTTTTCTGGCGCTGCGGGGAGCCGGGCCACCTCCAACAGCAGTGTTTGGCAATGGAAGTGGGCGCGGTGGGTCGGATCCCTGACACGCCAGGAGCTGCCCTCGATCGGGCCGGAGCGTATCGCATAGTGGTGAGTATCCAAGGGGATACATATCAGGCATTGGTGGATTCCGGTTGTAATCAGACCTCAATCCACCAAAGCCTGGTGCAAGACGAGGCATTGGGGGGAGCACAGGGGGTGAAGGTGTTGTGTGTGCACGGGGATGTTCACAGCTACCCGTTGGTGTCGGTCCACATTTTGTTCCGAGGGGAAAAATTTATAGTAAAGGCGGCGGTTAATCCTCACCTCACCCACTCGATAATTTTGGGGACTGATTGGCCGGGATTCGGGGAGTTGATGAGTCATCTAGTGAAGAGTGGGTCCTGCCATAGGTCAGCAGGGGGAGGTCCCGGTGTCGCTTTGGCGGGGGCAGCTGTCGCAGAGCCGTCCACGTCATCTTCGCGTCAGAGTGAGGAGCCACAGGCTCCTCCTCCCTCTCTCGGGGAATCCCTTGCAGATTTCCCGTTAGAGCAGTCGCAAGACGAGACTCTGCGGCATGCGTTTGACCAAGTGAGAGTAATCGATGGTCAAACGCTCCCGCCGAACGCCACCCCGTCCTTCCCCTATTTTTCTATTATGAAAGATAGATTATACCGAGTGATGCAGGACACTCAGACGAAAGAGCAAATCACCCAGCTTTTGATTCCAAAAAGCCACCGGGAATTGGTATTCCAGGTGGCTCACTTTAATCCCATGGCCGGACACTTAGGGCAGGATAAGACACTAGCCCGAATAATGGCCCAATTCTATTGGCCGGGGATTCGCGGCGATGTCCGTAGGTGGTGTACGGCGTGCCACGAATGCCAGTTAGTAAATCCAGCGGCCATTCCAAAAGCGCCTTTGCGCCCCCTACCATTAATCGAGACCCCGTTTGAAAGGATTGGGATGGATCTTGTCGGGCCATTAGATCGGTCAACATGAGGGTACCGCTTTATATTAGTTCTGGTGGACTATGCAACGCGATACCCAGAAGCGGTGCCTCTTCGCAATATCTCAGCACGCAGTATTGCGGAGGCACTCTTCCACATCATTTCCCGAGTTGGAATCCCGAAAGAGATTCTGACTGACCAAGGCACCTCGTTTATGTCACGAACACTGAGCGAACTGTATAGGCTGTTAGGTATTAAGCCAATCCGCACCAGTGTGTATCACCCACAAACGGACGGTTTAGTTGAACGGTTCAATCGCACCCTCAAGAATATAATTAAAAAATTCGTAAGTGAGGACGCACGTAACTGGGATAAATGGCTCGAACCCTTGTTATTTGCAGTGCGAGAGGTCCCCCAAGCCTCCACGGGGTTCTCCCCGTTTGAATTGTTATACGGGTGTAAGCCGCGCGGCATTTTAGACGTGCTGCGAGAAAATTGGGAGGAGGGACCTTCACCCAGTAAAAATGAAATTCAATACGTTATTGACCTGCGCGCAAAACTCCACACGCTCACACACCTAACCCAGGAGAATTTGCGGCAGGCCCAAGAACGGCAAACCCGCCTGTACGACAGGGGTACGCACCTTAGGGAGTTCGCACCGGGAGATAAAGTACTCGTACTGTTGCCCACATCGAGCTCCAAATTGATCGCCAGGTGGCAAGGACCCTTTGAGGTCACACGGCAAGTCGGGGACGTCGACTATGAGGTGAGGCGAACGGACAGGGGTGGGGCGCTACAGATTTACCACCTCAATCTACTCAAACTCTGGAACGAGGAGGTCCCCATAGCGTTGGTGTCGGTGGTTCCGGAGAAGGCGGAGCTGGGGCCGGAGGTTCAAAAGGGCACATTGGCATCGCATACCTCTCTGGTCCCCTGTGGAGACCACCTCTCCCCAACCCAACTCGCGGAGGTCGCCCAGTTGCAGACCGAGTTTTCGGACGTGTTCTCGCCCCTGCCCGGCCGCACCGACCTCATAGAGCACCACATTGAGATGCCCCCGGGGATGGTAGTGCGTAGCCGCCCTTACAGGCTGCCCGAACACAAGAAAAAAGTGGTTCGGGAAGAACTCGAGGCCATGCTCGAGATGGGCATCGTCGAGGAGTCCCACAGTGACTGGAGCAGCCCAGTGGTCTTGGTTCCCAAGGCCGACGGGTCGGTCCGGTTCTGTGTGGACTACCGAAAAGTCAACGCGGTGTCTAAATTCGACGCGTACCCAATGCCTCATATTGATGAGTTGCTCGATCGGCTAGGCACGGCTCGCTTTTACTCGACACTGGATTTGACAAAGGGTTATTGGCAGATCCCCTTGACTCCATTATCCCGAGAAAAAACGGCCTTTTCCACACTGTTCAGCTTACACCAGTTTGTCACACTTCCTTTTGGGCTGTTTGGGGCGCCCGCTACATTTCAGCGGCTGATGGACAGGGTCCTCCGCCCCCACGCCACCTATGCGGCCGCATACCTCGACGATATCATTATTTATAGTAATGACTGGCAGCGGCACTTACAACACCTGAGGGCCATCCTTAAGTCGCTGAGGCGAGCGGGTCTCACAGCCAACCCAAAGAAGTGTGCGATTGGGCGGGTGGAAGTACGGTATCTGGGCTTCCACTTGGGCAACGGGCAGGTGCGTACCCAAATTAACAAGACAGCAGCAATTGCGGCCTGCCCGAGGCCCAAGACCAAAAAGGGGGTGAGACAGTTCCTGGGGCTGGCTGGCTACTATCGTAGGTTTATACCTAATTATTCGGACGTCACCAGCCCGCTGACTGATCTGACTAAAAAGGGGGCACCAGATCCGGTCCAGTGGACGGAGCAATGCCAGTGGGCTTTCTCTGAGGTAAAGGCTGCACTGTGCGGGGGGCCACTATTACACTCCCCTGACTTTTCTCTCCCTTTTATGTTACAGACGGATGCGTCGGACAGAGGGCTGGGGGCCGTGTTGTCCCAGGAGGTGGAGGGGGAGGATCGTCCCGTGCTGTACATCAGCAGAAAGCTGTCGGTACGTGAGGGGCGCTACAGCACGATAGAGAAGGAGTACCTCGCGATCAAGTGGGCGGTCCTCACCCTCCGCTACTACCTGCTGGGACGCCCTTTCACCCTCTGTTCGGACCACGCGCCCCTCCAGTGGCTCCACCGCATGAAGGATGCCAACACGTGGATCACCTGTTGGTATCTGGCACTCCAACCCTTTAATTTCAAGGTGATCCACAGGCCGGGGGCGCAGATGGTTGTGGCGGACTTTCTCTCCCGTCGGGGGGGGGGGGGGAGTCGGCTGCAGCCATTCGGGCGGTGGGGGTATGTGGTAGCGGGGGCGTGGCCAAGCATCAGTCTCTGACAGGAGGGCGGAGTCAGGGAAGGTAAGTGGCAAAATCACTACACCTGATGTCAATTAACCTGTGTTTGTGTGTCTTCCCAGTGACCGCGCCCTATATAAAGAGAGAGAGAGAGCAGAGGAAGGCAGCTCTCTCTGGAACCAGTCAACTGGTGTGTGTGGTGTGACTGGAGAGATTTGTGTCTGAAAAGAACAAATAAAAGAGCATTATGGAACTTTATTCTGGCCTGCCGTCTTTCTGTGCTCCTCCCCCTCCTACGAACTGCCACAAACTAATAAACTGGAAGCTCAGTATGTATGAGTGCATAAGTTTAAAAATATAAATAGTCTTGCAATTATACTCAACCCATACATGACCTCTCAATCTCGCTCAGCAACATCTGTTTCAATAAACACTCCTCACTCCTCGAGTACACACTTCTCATGGCCCAGCTCAGGAAGTGTCCTCAGTCCTGATCCTCTCCTACAATCAGTGCCTTCACTCTGTCAGATTTTAAAACACAAGTTTAGCATCTGGCCGTGGAGCTGGAGAGCTCGTCGTCAACTTCTCTCATGTAAAAAACTCCTTTTATCATAATTGCTCCTGTGTATGTTTTCCTTGCTGTGGCATGTATCTCATATTCCCAGACCAAATAACCAAAACCTCAGACATTTTGCAACCTAATCGTGATCCATGTTGTCGCCCATCAGCAGCTGCTCCCATATGGATTGAAACCCTGTTTTTTATATAATGTTTTTTTTCCCCCGACCACATTATGTACACTAAGCAGAAGATATTTATCCTAAATGTCACCACTGACAAACAGCTTACCTTCAGCAGAACCTACCCAAACAGCACCACTCTGTGTGTGTGTGTGTGTGTGTGTGTGTGTGTGTGTGTGTGTGTGTGTGTGTGTGTAAAACAAGACAATTCCCATGACTGCATACAATGATTGTTCTGTCATGGCTGAAATTGCTTCTTTATTTGCCACTAGACTTATATGTCAAATATGTTTTCTGCTGCATAGTGAAAATATATTTATTCATATTTATTTGTTTATACCATGGCCATGGGAAATGTTCGTTTTTTGTTGGTTTGCAGGCTTGCAGCACTTTCTGATATCAGCATACCACTAATGCAGATAGATAGAAGAACTTGTTGTTGTTGTTGTTGTTGTTGTTGTTTTTGTTGTTGTTGTGTTTTTTTTTCTAGTGCTATGCATACTGGGGAAGTGTGTATACAAACTCCAAATGATTACTTATTACATTCAACATAGAATCTTGAAGGGTTCTCCCAGAAGGCCAAGCAAAGACCCCTAGATTTATTCATCACCATTAACTGAGGTTCTTCCACTGGTCAGGATGGCAATAGTGGAGGATCCCTGAAACATAAACATAATGTGCAAGTGCATGAGTAGCTAATCCAAGTACACACAATCTTTTAGGATGTGAAAAGAAAACTGAAGGAACCTCATACAGACATGCACAGAACACTGGCTTAAATCCTTAATTTGTCACTTTCACCATGCTTAGTGTTTGCTTTGTGAAAGGCAATCGATTAACCTCAATCAAAATTCATAGTGAGGCTTAATAAACAGGAAAGCATCATAAAAAATAACATCCACAGTCAAAAATGGATAGCAGACCTGCATCAGAAAACCAGAAGAAAACAGGAAAAGAAATCAAGACTCAGTCATGCACACAACAATATTTCACAATAAAGAAAGGAGACACTATATATGTGATATAAATAACCAAACAAATTAAGTGCTGAACACAGAAGAGGTGCACACATTAGGGAAACAAACCAATGATAAGATGGGGCGGGGACAAGACTGGAACAAATACAAACGCACATGGCCATAAAATAAAAATATTGAAAATGAAAAAAAAGAGAGAGCAGCACTTCATGGTAATTTACTGTATCTCTGTCCTGCTGAAGCCAGTGTTATTCTATACCTGTAAGTATACAAGGGTCCACTAGGGTCCACATGATGCAAATTTCATCATCAGAGGGTGTATGCAAGGATCTGTGAGTACACCCTCCAAATTATTGTGACTGAAAGGACATTCTCTACAAGGGCACCAGAGGACATGCACTGGAGGTCCATCGTGACCTGCATCTATAAAATTTGTCTTTACAACAACATAAAGACAATCAAATTTGCAATAGGAAAATAATTTGTGGAGGGAAATGCTGATCTATGCACATGTATCATCCTCCAAGCAAACTAGAACATAGTAAAATAACTATAACTATGAGTCTGTGGTATCCACAGCTGGACCTGTCCACAAGGGAGTATAAGAGAGGCTTTACTCTGTTTTTTTTTTAACTTATTGTTTGGATGTCATCATCATTCAGACCATATCATGTATTCTTTCATTTAATGAAACACAGAAGCTAATAATAGTTTTTATTTATTTTTATTTTTTTTATTTATTTATTTTTTTTCCTGAGATGATGTACTTTGTTGGAGATCTTCGGGAGGGTTCCTACATTTCCTAATTTTCCAACCAATTTAACTTCCTGACTTCCTGAATCCCCAAGGTTAAAGGTGAGTGTGTACCTTAACTGTTCTTTAGCTCCACTTCAAAGAAATGCTTAAAGGTTTATGTTACTCTTGATACTAATACGTAAGAATTAGTTTTAGTTTTTTTTTTAACATTTGCACTTGAATGAAAAGCTTCCCAAACTTGTACTCCTCTCAAAGGCCTTTGTGCGTCAGACTTGAAAAGTCAGAAAGGTCGCTATCCGCTTTCTTATCTCTGACAGCGCTGTGCTTCAAAGCAGCAGCGCAGCTCTGAATAAGTCTTAAAACACCCACAGACTTGCTGTTCTCTTTTCCAGTGAACTAAGAAAGTCAGTATGAATAATCAACTCTGGGTTTTTTTCTCGCTTTTTAACATTCAGAACCTTCTGTTCATATTTAAATTATAATAACTTGGCAGAGATGAATTTTGCGGTTCCTCACAGAGACCGTGATTAACATTTCTTTTCCCCTTCAGTAAATAAAGGTGACAGTGAACTCTCAGTTTGCCACATGAACCATTTGAGGTGTTTTGGAGCAGCCTGCGGTCAGCCTGAGGCGGAATCACACAGATTTGCCTTTTGGGGGGAAAAAAAGGTTGGCACCATCCAAACTGGCTAAAGCTCAGAGAAAAGAGAGAAAAGAGGAATTTGCTTTATGGATTACACTAATGTCCTGTGTCTGCAGGGTTTGTGTTTGATTATCCAGAGATTTAGGATGGCAAGAGAGTCTTCATTTGGGATTTTGTTGTCTCCATGTGCTCATAAAGAGAGCAAAAACCTTCATCACATTCCAAATGTTCTCAATCTTCAGACTGGACAAAAGCAATAAGGAAATGAAACCACAAATGCTGCCATCATGAATCATGACTGCTGGAAAATGTGACAATCTGGGTAACTGTAAAAGGTAAACAGGAATTTTCTGGAAATATTTATAAACAGAGAATGAAAATGCTCAGGTATTTTTTCTGCCCACATGCAATTTAAAAGTCATGGCGATATGGTTCAGGTGTAAGTATCAATGTAAATTGTATTTCAGCACTTTCCAGCATTACTCAAAGAATCAGTTGCTAAATTAGCTAGCTCTGAAAAACAAGCTTGGTGAACATTGATGTTTCATAGTTTATTTATTTACAGTGGTGCTTGAAAGTTTGTGAACCCTTTAGAATTTTCTAGATTTCTGCATAAATATGACCTAAAACATCATCAGATTTTCACACAAGTCCTAAAAGTAGACAAAAAGAACCCAGTTAAACAAATGAGGCAAAAATATTATACTTGGCCATTTATTTATTGAGGAAAATGATCCAATATCTGTGAGTGGCAAATGTATGTGAACCTTTGCTTTCAGTATCTGGTGTGACCCCCTTATGCAGCAATAACTGCAACTAAACATTTCCAGTAACTGTTGATCAGTCCTGTACACCGGCTTGGAGGAATTTTGAGTTGAAGCTGTTCTGTATGGAGGAATCATACAGAACAGCTTCAACTCAGGGACGTTGGTGGGTTTCCTCACATGAACTGCTTGCTTCAGGTCCTTCCACAAAATTTTGATTGGGTTAAGGTCAGGACTTTGACTTGGCCATTCCAAAACATTAACTTTATTCTTCTTTAACCATTCTTTGGTAGAATGACTTGTGTGCTGAGGGTCCTTATCTTACTGCATGGCCCACCTTCTCTTGAAATTCAGTTCATAAACAGATGTCCTGACATTTTCCTTTAGTATTCGCTGGTATAATTCAGAATTCATTGTTCCATCAATGATGGCAAGCCGTCCTGGCCCAGATGCAGAAAAACAGGCCCAAACCATGATACAATCACCACCATGTTTCACAGATGGGATAAGGTTCTTGTGCTGGAATGCAGTGTTCTCCTTTCTCCAAACATAACACTTCTCATTTAAACCAAAAAGTACTATTTTGGTGTCATCCGTCCACAAAACATTTTTCCAATAGCCTTCTGGCTTGTCCATGTGATCTTTAGCAAACTGCAGATGAGCAGCAATGTTCTTTTTGGAGAGCAGTGACTTTCTCCTTGCAACCCTGCCATGCACACCATTGTTGTTCAGTGTTCTCCTGATGGTGGGCTCATGAGCATTAACATTAGCCAATGTGAGAGAGGCCTTCAGATGCTTAGAAATTACCCTGGGGTCCTTTGTGACCTCATCGACTATTACACACCTTGCTCTTGGAGTGATCTTTGTTGGTTGACCACTCCTGGGGAGGGTAACAATGGTCTTGAATTTCTTCCAACTGTACACAATCTGTCTGACTGTGGATTGGTGGAGGCTAAACTCTTTAGAGATGGTGATGTAACCTTTTCCAGCCTGATGAGCATCAACAACGCTTTTTCTGAGATCCTCAGAAATCTCCTTTGTTTGTGCCATGATACACTTCCACAAACATGTGTTGTGAAGATCAGGCTTTGATAGATCCCTGTTCTTTAAATAAAACAGGGTGCCCACTCACACCTGATTGTTATCCCACTGACTGAAAACACCTGACTCTAATTTCACCTTCAAATGAACTGTTAATCCTAGAGGTTCACATACTTTTGCCACTCACAGATATGTAATATTAGATCATTTTGCTCAATAAATAAATGGCCAAGTTTAATATTTTTGTCTCATTTGTTTAACTGGGTTCTCTTTATCTACTTTTAGGACTTGTGTGAAAATCTGATGATGTTTTTTGGTCATATTTATGCAGAAATCTAGAAAATTCTAAAGGGTTCACAAACTTTCAAGCACCACTGTAATTGTTTATTTATTTATTAAATATTTTTTATCAAGGCCTGCATCCTGAATTAGTTAGAAATCAGAAAAAGGTTTAAAAGTAGCCAAAAGACGTTGCCTTTGATACTAGGCTGCACCCCTCCCCCACCTCAGACAATCAGACATGTATCTCCATACTTCTCATCCATTCACAAATGAATCAGACCGGCCTTAAGAGAGGTGAGAACTTGGCCACAAACTGCCATATCTGCCCTACAAGACTGTTTTCACTGTACAGTCTAGAACATGTTCAGCGAAGCTGCCACCTATGAACATTCAGTGGACCTCGAGGAGTATACAGTCTCAGTGACTGGCTACATCAGCAAGTGTATTGAGGATGTCACTCTATCCAAAACTGCTATCTCCTGTGCAAACTGTAAACCCTGGTTCTCTGCAGAGCTATGCACCCTGGTGAAAATCAGAGATTCTGTCTTCAAGTCCAAAGACAGAGAGGCTTACACTATAGACCCTTCCCACTCACATGACCTTCGTAAATGCGACCGCCATTTTGGACATGAAGAAATAACGGTTTATGGCACAGACCCTTTCGGTTCTCGCTCATCTAGCTGCTACAATGACTGCTTAGACTGCAACAATAATACCTAACACACATTTAAGTATCCGTCGTAAGGACGTGAAACTCGTCGAGTGACGAGTGTGTTCATTGATAAGCTAACACAATCTAAAAGTAGACATACCATCACACTGCCCTGGCGCTGTGTACAGTTTACCTTCTATGGTTTGTGCACTCACTATTTGCCATTACTTTCTCCAACCCAGTGTTCGAACTATGCCGATATTTTCAGGGGGTCCCTTTTTTTCCCTTGGGGGGGGTGCTTGCGCTTGTCTCAGAGCGCGGATCTCCAAACACATGAGAAGCCTATCTTACGCACATATCACGCGGACTCCACACCTCCACACACGCATCGCGTCTGAAGTCATAACTCATCAGGGGAAATCGTGTCCGCATTGGCATGTTCAAAAAACAACCTCGCGTCAACAATGATACCACATGCAAGAAAAAAAAAACAGTCAGGCTACTCAACACATCTGATCCACAGCAGCACCAAAGCATCACTGGAAATCATGTCAACAACCAATCTTCCATTTCAACACGCGTCAACAAACAAATGGCACCACAAACATGAACGAATCGGTCAGGCTACCGATTCCAAACCCACAGCAGACGAATAATTAAATGCATCTTACCTTAAAGCAGAATCGACCACAAAGGAAGTGTGTTGGCACTGTTGGCACACTTCCTTTCTACTAGTTTGTGTCCCCAACCTGGCAGCAGCAGTCGTTGTCACATTGGTTTATTTTATCTTTGATGTAAACACAACACTTCGGATATGCAAATGCTTCCCATTACACACGATTGCTATGTCAATAAACATCTCATCTCATCTCATCTCATCTCATCTCATTATCTCTAGCCGCTTTATCCTGTTCTACAGGGTCACAGGCAAGCTGGAGCCTATCCCAGCTGACTACAGGTGAAAGGCGGGGTACACCCTGGACAAATCGCCAGGTCATCACAGGGCTGACACATAGACACAGACAACCATTCACACTCACATTCACACCTACGGTCAATTTAGAGTCACCAGTTAACCTAACCTGCATGTCTTTGGACTGTGGGGGAAACTGGAGCACCTGGAGGAAACCCACGCGGACACGGGAAGAACATGCAAACTCCACACAGAAAGGCCCTCGCCGGCCACGGGGCTCGAACCCGGACCTTCTTGCTGTGAGGTGACAGCGCTAACCACTACACCACCGTGCCACCCTCAATAAACATCATTTTGCCAATATTTTAGAGACCATCCATCTTCTCCGTCGGTCAGCATCTGTCGGGATCCGATAAAATGATAAATCTTGCCTTGTGTGTTGATGGTTACTACATCCAGGTGCAGAACAATATAATGGCATGATGGAAGTCTTGCTGAAAGTAAAAACTTTCTTTGATGGCTATATTCCTTTCGATGCTTCGCCGTCGTTCCTCGTTGTTGGCTGTGGTAGACTACTGGTAGTTCATGTCCAAAATGGCAGCCGCATTTGTCGTGACGTCACTTGGGATGGGTCCATAGCTAGGGCCAAACTGTCACAGGCCATCAAAGAAACAAAGCATACATATGCAAAGCAGTTCAGTGGTCACTTCATGGTCTCAAAGGACACTCGGCGCATGTGACAGGGCATTCAAACCATCACGGACTACAAGCCAACACGTCAGGCCTGGAGCAGTGAGCCCTCCCTGCCAGAAGTACTGAATGACTTCTTTCACATGTTTTGAGACACAGAACAGGGAACCAGCAAAGAAGGTAACCCCCTCCCACAATGACTGACCGTCTTTCTGCTGCTGATGTCATGAAGCCTCTTCGCAGAGTGAATCCATGAAAAGCAGCAGGCCCTGACAACATGCCTGGCCAGGTGCTCAGAAAATGTGCTGATCAGCTTGCAGACATCTTTACAGATATCTTCAGTATGTCCCTGAGCAAAGCTGCAGTACCTGCATGCCTCCAAACCACCAAAATCATCCTGGTGCCAAATAAGTCTACCATGTCCTGTCTAAGTGACTACCAGCCAGTAGTACTCATGCCCATCATCATGAAGTGTTGGTACTGAGCACATGAAAACACAACTGCCACAGAAATTAGACCCCTTACAGTTTGCTTACCACTGAAATTGTACCACAGATGACACCATTTCATCTGCCCTGTACCTGACCCTCTCATACTGTACCTGGACAAAAAGGACAGTTATGTTACAATGTTGTTTATTGTCTTCAGTTCAGCATTCAACACAATCATCCCACAGAAGCTGGTACAGAAGTTGGACCTGCTGGCCATGAACACCTCTCTCTGTAACTGGATCCTGGTCTTCCTGACTGATAGGCCCCAGTCGGTCTCAAAAGGACACAACACCTCTAGGGTCCTCAGACTGAGCACAGGTGTACCCTAGGGCTGTGTGCTCAGCCTGCTGCTGTTTACTCTGCTGGTGCACGACTGTACTGCCCAGCACAGCTCAAATTACATCATCAAATTTGCAGATGACACAACAGTGGCTTTCATCAGTAATAACAATGAGTCTACATACAGAGCAGAGGTCAAACACCCAGTGGAATGGTGCCTGGACAACAACCTGACTCTTAATGTTGAAAAGACTAAAGAGATAGTTGGTGATTTCAGAAAGAATCCCACTGTTCACTCCCCACTGCACATCAATGGCTCTACTGTTGAAACAGTCAGCGGTATGAAGTTCCTGGGAGTGCACATGGAACACAACCTCTCCTGAACCCTGAACATCATCGTCATCACCAAGAAAGCTCAACAGCATCTACATTTTCTGCAAAAACTGAAGGCCAGCCTCTGTCCTCCCATCCTTCTACCGAGGGATCATTGAGAGTGTTCTCTGCTGTTATATCACTGTCTGGTTTGGGAACTGCAACGTTGCTGAACAAAAGTCCCTGCAGCAGATAGTGAGGATGGCAGAGAGGATCATTGAAGTCCCTCTCCCACCCATCTCCCAACTCTATAAGAAGCATATCGTCCATCATGCCAACAGTATAGTGCAGGACAAGTCCCACCCATCCTATACATTGTTCTCCCTCCTGCCATCTGGCCTCAGAACTGTCACTGCCAGACACTGCACCAGCTTCTTCTCCCAGGCAGCCAGAGTCCTCAACTCACTGTTACCCCCAAAAAACTGACAGTTCAAACTGACACTACAGTTGCTCATCTATTCGCACTGCACTGCCCATTTGCACACACATGCACAATGTCACTTTGCACTTGTCTTGTTGTAATGTCCTGGTAAAACTTGAACTCTTCAAACTGAACTTCATTATCTTGTATTTTTGCACTAAAATGAACATTTGTACACAACTGCACAATGCCAGTGTGCACCTGTCTTTGTCTTGTCATTTATGTTGTTTGTTTGTTGTTTATTATTATTTATATTGTTTATTGTTGTTTAGATAGCAAGATGTTTAGATAGGTAAATGTCTACTTAGATAGATATTTCAATGTCCTGTATACTTGTACATGGACATACTGAAAATAAAGCTCTCTTGAAGCTTGAAGCCATTTAGATAATCTTTAGCATGAGTTTCCAAGTGTGTGAACTGTGTTTTCTGCTCATGAGCTCCTCAAACCTCCACCAGGTTCCAGGTGAGGAGGAAAAACTCGAGCAGAATGACAATGATGATGAGTATCAGACACAGCATGGCTGGAATTAAGATGAGCCTCTGAGAAGAGAGAGAGAGAGAGAGAGAGAGAGAGAGAGAGAGAGAGAGAGAGAGCAGGTAAAACAGCAGGTGTTACA
This sequence comes from Neoarius graeffei, assembly GCF_027579695.1. Lineage (NCBI taxonomy): Eukaryota > Metazoa > Chordata > Actinopteri > Siluriformes > Ariidae > Neoarius > Neoarius graeffei. The sequence continues at coordinate 36,455,582 of NC_083579.1, forward strand.
AAGGAAGGAAAATGGGCTGAGAAAAGGACTGGACTGGGATGACTAACTTGTGCTACTGTAATAACAGCAAGAGCTACAATATAGCAATAGCAGTAATTATAGTCATAGAGATTACTATAGTGATAGACATTACTATAGTGATAGAGGCAACTATAGTGATAGAGATTACTAGAGTGATGGGGCAAATATAGTGATGGGGCAACTATAGTGATAGAGATTACTATAATAATAGAGGCAACTATAGTGATAGAGATTACTATCGCGATAAATATTACTATAGTGGGTGGCATGGTGGTGTAGTGGTTAGCACTGTCACCTCACAGCAAGAAGGTTCTGGGTTCAAGCCCAGCGGCTGGCAAGGGCCTTTCTGTGTGGAGTTTGCATGTTCTCCCTGTGTCTGCGTGGGTTTCCTCCGGGTGCTCCGGTTTCCCCCACAGTCCAAAGACATGCAAGTTAGGTTAATTGGTGGCTCTAAATTGACCGTAGGTGTGAATGTGAGTGTGAATGGTTGTTTGTCTCTGTGTCAGCCCTGTGATAACCTGGTGACTTGTCCAGGGTGTACCCTGCCTCTCGTCCATAGTTAGCTAGGATAGGATCCAGCTTGCCTGCGACCCTGTAGAACAGGATAAGCGGCTACAGATAATGGATGGATGGATTACTATAGTGAAAGAGGCAACTATAGTGATAGAGATTTCTTCAGTGACAGATGTAACTGAAGCAGAAGTAATTATAGTGATAAAGGTAACTATACTAAAAGAGGTAATTATAATGATAGAGATTACACTATAATAACAGTGACATTTATAAAGCTGGCTATTATGGTCTGTTTGAAGCTGCCTCCAGTGTGATCAGTTTCATAAATATTTTCATGCAGGAAGCCATTCATGATGAAAACATTGTTCTTGGCCTATGAGAATGTGTCTCATAGACAGCATACAGTAGTGCTTGAAAGTTTGTGAACCCTTTAGAATTTTCTATATTTCTGCATTAATATGACCTAAAATATCATCAGATTTTCACACAAGTCCTAAAAGTAGATAAAGAGAACCCAGTTAAACTGGTTTGGAGGAATTTTAGCCCTTTCCTCCATATAGAACAGCTTCAACTCTGGGATGTTGGTGGGTTTCCTCACATGAACTGCTCTCTTCACGTCCTTCCACAACATTTCATTTGGATTAATGTCAGGACTTTGACTTGGCCATTCCAAAACATTAACTTTAGTCTTCTTTAACCATTATTTGGTAGAACAACTTGTGTGCTTAGGGTCGTTGTCTTGCTGCATGACCCACCTTCTCTTGAGATTCAGTTCATGGACAGATGTCCTGACTTTTTCCTTTAGAATTTTCTGGTATAAATCAGAATTCGGGTGGCATGATGGTGTAGTGGTTAACACTGTCGCCTCACAGCAAGAAGGTTCTGGGTTCGAACCCAGTGGCTGACGAGGGCCTTTCTGTGTGGAGTTTGCATGTTCTCCCCGTGTCCGCGTGGGTTTCCTTCCACAGTCCAGAGGTATGCAGATTAGGTTAATTGGTGGCTCTAAATTGACTGTGAATGGTTGTTTGTGTCTCTCTGTGTGTGTCAGTCCTGCAATGAGCTGGCGACTTGTTCAGGGTGTGCCCTGCCTCTCGCTCGTGGTCAGCTGGGATGGGCCTGTCACAACCCCACACTGGATAAGGGGTTACAGATAAAACAAACAAAAAATTCAGAATTCATTGTTCCATCACTGATGACAAGCATTGTTCCATCCTGGCCCAGATGCAGAAAACAGGCCCAAACCATGATACTACCACCACCATGTTTCACAGATGGGATAAGGTTCTTGTGCTGGAATGTACTGTTCTCCTTTCTCCAAACATAACGCTTCTCATTTAAACCAAAAAGTACTATTTTGGTGTCATCCGTCCACAAAACATTTTTCCAATAGCCTTCTGGCTTGTCCATGTGATCTTTAGTAAACTGCAGAAGAGCAGCAATGTTTGCACATGCACACCATTGTTGTTCAGTGTTCTCCTGATGGTGGACTCATGAACATTAACATTAGCCAATGTGAAAGAGGCCTTCAGTTGCTTAGAAGTTACCCTGGGGTCCTTTGTGACCTTGCCGACTATTACACGCCTTGTTCTTGGAGTGATCTTTGTTGGTCGACCACTCCTGGGGAGGGTAACAATGGTCTTGAATTTCCTCCATTTGTACACAATCTGTCTAACTGTGGATTGGTGGAGTCCAAACTCTTTAGAGATGGTTTTGTAACCTTTTCCAGCCTGATGAGCATCAACAATGCTTTTCCTGAGGTCCTCAGAAATCATCTTTGTTCATGCCATGATACACTTCCATAAACATGTGTTGTGAAGATCAGACTTTGATAGATCCCTGTTCTTTAAATAAAACAGGGTGCCCACTCACACCTGATTGTCATCCCATTGATTGAAAACACCTGACTCTAATTTCACCTTCAAATGAACTGCTAATCCTAGAGGTTCACATACTTTTGCCACTCACAGATATGTAATATTGGATCATTTTCCTCAATAAATAAATAACCAACTATAATATTTTTGTCTCATTTGTTTAACTGGGTTCTCTTTATCTACTTTTAGGACTTGTGTGAAAATCTGATGATGTTTTAGGTCATATTTATGCAGAAATCTAGAAAATTCTAAAGGGTTCACAAACTTTCAAGCACCACTGTAAGAATTGTCCCAAGCATGTTTTAAAATGTGCTACGAATCATTACACAGAGAACACAGAAACACTGGTTCTTTATGGATATTACCCAGGCATCCTGTCTTAAATAAAAGCCAAACATCCATCACGGCACATGTACAATTCCATCTGCTGTATGACATCACAATGAATTGAAACAGGGATGATGAGTCTTCCTTTAATGTTGAGTCAATCTAAAAAAAAGTTGTCACGAATTGACACTCGTATCTGCGTGTGGGTGATTAGGGAAAGCTTTGACGTGTTTCACTGAGGTGTGGTTGATCACACTTCGAGGCACATGGATTATATGTGAAGGGTTTTCCCTGTGGTATGTAAAACTTTTCATCAGCACTCCTCACACACACACACACACACACACACACACACACACACACACACACACACACACACACACCTAATACGAAGCAGTCCTTCATCATTTTGAACTGGCTGCTTGTTATCAACTCGCGTCATTGAGGATGTTCACATTAACAGGTGTGAGTTCACTGCATTTATTAAAAGGTTAAGCACTAATAAGACATGCACTCAGGCATCAAGACTCAGAACATGGTGTTCTCTGTGTGTCGCTGTTGAATGATATAAATTCACAGTATGATGACATCCACATTTTCAGAAGGTGCTAATAATTCAACAGCTTTGCCAAAAAAAAAATTACACACACACACACACACACACACAGTATACATATTCCTATTTGGACATTTTGCTTGCCAAAAATCCACACCTTGTTGAATTTCATGACATCACGTAACCCAAAAACATGGCGTCTTTCAAAATGGTGACAAATTAAGAACTTATAAGAAATTAAGAACTCTAATGTGTAATACTGCTGCCTTAAACTCACCCAAAAATCTATAAAACCTGATTAAATTGTTAATTAATTTTTAAAAAATTAGGAAGAAGTAATTTGAATATGGGGCGGCATGGTTGGTGTAGTGGTTAGCACTGTTGCCTCACAGCAAGAAGGTTCTGGGTTTGAGCCCAGAGGCCGACAAGGGAATTTCTGTGTGGAGTTTGCATGTTCTCCCCGTGTCTGTGTGGGTTTCCTCCAGGTGCTCTGGTTTCCCCCACAGTCCAAAGGTTAGGCTAATTGGTAGCTCTAAATTGACTGTGGGTGTGAATGTGAGTGTGAATGGTTGTTCATCTCTATGTGTTAGTCCTGCGATGACCTGGCGACTTGTCCAGGGTGTACCCCACCTCTCACCCATAGTCAGCTGTGATAGGCTCCAGCTTGCCTGTGACCCTGCACAGGATAAGTGGCTACAGATAATGGATGGATAATTTGAATATGTAATCAATGTGTTAAATTTGTCACTAAAACATGCTATTTATTTATTTATATTTTAAGAATGACCTGGACATCAGCATACATGTCAACCTTTAGTTACCCATGCCCTTACAAAATCTGTACTTTTCCCTTACATACACCCATGAGCCCTTATACACGAGAAAAAATTCCAATATATAATCCAAAGCACCGATTGTTTTATTCCACATTATACACTCCTATTGTAATAGGCATATTTATCACACTGCATCAAGTTAAAGGGATCAAATAAGCATGTACTGAATAAAAATAAATTTTAGATCCCAGAGAAAACAACTGAATTAAAAAGGACTATATGTACAGTCAAATAAACAGTTATCTACTAAAGAGAATGACTGAACTATAAACTTAATTATTTAATATACATTGCATCAGTAATACCAGAATTATTTATGTAAATTTTGCAAATAAAATGCATTAATATTAAATAGTTCATAAAAATTACACAAAGTTCTATTTGACAAGTGTTGACATCACCTACAATATTACACTCCACCAAAGAAAATTACTTGAAATATAACAGCATTACTAAGTAGGTATGTTAATTAAAATAGTAGGTTACATGTAATAAATTATATATAATCATGTCAGACAGTAAATGAAGGTTAGTAAAAGTTCCATTTGAGAAAAAAGTGTTGACACCACAAGCAGTGTTAGATCCAACTAAAGATGACTGAACCGCATCAAGTATATTATGTAAACAAGGATAAGTGAAAATATTAATAAATTATGAAGTTAAACTGAAAATCTTCCCAGTAATTTATAACAAGAATTTAAATCTTATTCCTTTTTGGAGTGTTTTTTTTTTGTTGTTGTTGTACAAAGATGTTGCAGATTTGGCACTAGCTATAATATCACTGCTTGGGTAGTAGTTGTAGCTCCTCATCACAGTTCATTTTAATTTGCAGATATGCAGTTAATGTGTCTGCAGCCATATTTTTCTGTACTCAGTATGAATTTTCCTAACCAATGAAAAAGCCCTCTCACTATCTGCATTGCTATGTGGGAGGCACAGCAAAGCAGTAAAAAGTTGTTTCAGCATTGGAAACCTGGCAACACCCAGAGCAGTTTTTACATTGAAGACCTTTCCCCAATATACATCTATTATTTTCCTGGTCAATAAAAGAAAATCAGAGCACGGCAAACATGTACATGGTGTTAAATTGCTTCCATCCCCTGCTACACATTTTAGAGACAGGTTACCAACGGTTGTTACCACCATTACTCTTCATTCAATACTTTTCCAGTTTACTGATGACTGATGGTAGTAATGAGTGTTGGTCATCTGTGTCTACATATAATGTCTATCAGCAATTAAAATGTTTAGGGAAGCGAAACCAGAAATCGACGGGTAACTACAGTTGCCACTGTATAAACCGCGACTCCCAGTATCGCCTCCATTATCATGATAATGGAGGAAGCTTTCCTACATGCAAACAGTAAAAACTTTAAAAAAAAAATTTATTTCCCATATGAAAATCAGTGTATGCCGTATTAGCCAAAAAATTGCATTTTACCGTACAAAATACGGGGAAACTGTATAACTTGACATGTATGCGTCAGAGTGGAAAGTCTTGAGTTCAATTTGACTAGCAGTGTGTTATTACATCATCATCTGTCACAGTCAATCAAGTTTCAATATGCAAACCCCGGATTCGCAAGACAACTGCATATTAATGTAAGTTGGATATCTTGATGAAAATGTGTGCAATGTTTCTGCCATCTTTGTGTGTGCAATGTTTTCTGGAACTGGAATGTCAAGGAAAAATAATTTAATAATATAAAACAAGGGGCGGCACGGTAGTGTAGTGGTTAGCGCTGTCGCATCACAGCAAGAAGGTCCGGGTTCGAGCCCAGTGGCCGGCGAGGGCCTTTCTGTGTGGAGTTTGCATGTTCTCCCTGTGTCCACGTGGGTTTCCTCTGGGTGCTCCGGTTTCCCCCACAGTCCAAAGACATGCAGGTTAGGTTAACTGGTGGCTCTAAATTGACCGTAGGTGTGAATGTGAGTGTGAATGGTTGTCTGTGTCTATGTGTCAGCCCTGTGATGACCTGGCGACTTGTCCAGGGTGTACCCTGCCTTTCGCCCGTAGTCAGCTGGGATAGGCTCCAGCTTGCCTGCGACCCTGTAGAACAGGATAAAGCGGCTAGAGATAATGAGATGAGATGAGATGTTTCGATATAAATTATATGAAAGGGGTATTTATTTACCCAAGTAAGAATAGCTGGATTCTGAGCACCTGATAAAAGCTCAGGTTTTTTTTTTTTACCATTTGGTGTTTACTGTTCTGACAATTTCTCACTTTTATTTATTTATTTAGTCAGCATTTTCATATATAGAGACCATTTTTGTCAGTTGTTGTCACATAGTTGTTTTTTTTTGTTTTGTTTTGTCTTAGAGATAGTACTGTTTCAGATTTTGTCACAGTAACAGTGACTTCACCTAAATCTTGGGGTCTCCTACGCTGAAAGTGTCTTTTGTAAATGGACAGAAATATCGACAGAAGCACGAGGATGAGACACAATCTCAGGTCAAGCATCAAGTGTGAACGCAATGGTGCAGAAATACCTGAGAGTGACATCCTATAATCCTCAGATGGAGGCTCGCAACACTGCTGTTGTCCTGTAACTGTCCATTCTGAGAGTGGATTGCAAAAGTTTGTATGCCCTTGTACTGTATTCTGACTGGGATAAACTGAACCTCAATTTTACATTTCACTTTGTGGCAGTGGGGGTATGATCAAGCGTCAGTCTGTGAATGGAGGGCGGAGTCAGGGAAGGTAAGTGGCAGAATCACTGCACCTGATGGGAATTAACCTGTGTTTGTGTGTCTTCCCCAGTGACCACGCCCTATACGGTAAGAGGAGAGGGAGAGCAGAGGAAGGGAGCTCTCTCCCCAACCAGAACGCTTGTGTGTGTGTGTGTGTGCGTGTGACTGGGAGAGTGTAAAGTAACAGCTGAAAAGCTAAAATAAGAGTTTATGAGAACTCAGTTCTGGCTTGCCGTGCTTCTGTGCTCCACCCACCTTAAACCATTGCAACACACTTAAAAACAAAGATAGAATCATGACATGTTGAAAATGAAATGTCCTGGAACAAGATGAAAATAATGACATAAGTTTTCCATTGGGGGCAGCACGGTGGTGTAGTGGTTAGTGCTGTCGCCTCACAGCAAGAAGGTCCGGGTTCGAGCCCCGTGGCCGGCAAGGGCCTTTCTGTGTGGAGTTTGCATGTTCTCCTCGTGTCCGCGTGGGTTTCCTCCGGGTGCTCCAGTTTCCCCCACAGTCCAAAGACATGCAGGTTAGGTTAACTGGTGACTCTAAATTGACCGTAGGTGTGAATGGTTGTCTGTGTCTATGTGTCAGCCCTGTGATGACCTGGCGATATGTCCAGGGTGTACCCCGCCTTTCGCCTGTAGTCAGCTGGGATAGGCTCCAGCTTGCCTGCGACCCTGTAGAACAGGATAAAGCGGCTAGAGATAATAAGATGAGATGAGATGTTTATTTTTGCACAATTGAATTTCATTCATTGTCTATATCACTTATCCATTGTGTGTCATGCATGAGCTGGAGCCAATCCCAGCTTTCTTCAGGCAAGAGGTGGAGTACAGCTTGGACAGGTCACCAAACTATCACAGGGCTAATACAGAGATGAACAGCCATTCACACTCACATTCACACCTAGAGGCAATTTAGAGTATCCTGTTGACCTAATCTTGTCTTTGGAGTGTTGGAGGAAACCCAGAGGAAACCCATGCAAGCACAAGGAGAACATGCAGTCAACTGGCACACTGGAACCCAAAACCTACTTGCTTTGAGGCAACAGTGCTAATAATGGCACCACCATACCACCCCACTATTATATTTGCAGAATACAAAACTGAAAGCTATAAGCCTCTTTAGTTTCTTTTCAACATTAGTTTCAGAAGAAAGCTTCAGAGACCGAACATTTCTTCCCTGATTGACTAGATTTTGTGTAAAGGGAAAATCATGTACTCATTTTTGTGAGAATAATGCAGAGGTGGACAAAGTACCCAACTTCATGACTTAAGTCAAAGATTCAAGATTCAAGATGTTTATTTGTCATATACACAATAACAGACACAGCGGTTTACAGTATTATTGGGTAATGAAATTCTTATTTTGCAACTACTCGACCAAACTATGCTTACTAATATAAAAAGAAATATGTATAAAATACAAAATATAAAGCGCATATGCAATGCAAAATATAAAAGTAGAATGAAAATAAACGGAAATAAACATAATTTAAAAAAAAAAGTACAGATCCCACTGGTCAAATGTTACTCTGATACAAGTGAAAGTTGTCCAGTCAATTTTTTACTTAAGTTAAAGTACTGAAGTACTTGCTTTTAAAAATACTTAAGTATTAAAAGTACATTTTCTGTCAACACATCATTGTATTATTGCCACAATGCTTACAAAAACTAATGCCTCTGAAGCAACCTACTGGATTATTTTGTGAATTCACAAAATGAATGCATGCTGTGCATCATGGTGGTTTAATGTTAAGCTAGCTCGCCAGTGAAGCACCACCTGACATGCTAGCAAACTCTTTTCAAACTCAAAATCATATTGGGTAGCTAACGCTACTAGAAAAGAAAGATTTCTACATTCTGTTTATTTGGCAAGATAATGCTAAAACATATTTCTGAAAGAACTTCAGATAAGTTAATGTTATTCATGTTAGCATAACTCTGTTTTCACATGCTAACCAGCGGTGTCCAAGTTAACTAGCTATGTGTTAGTGTTAGCCATGGACAAGGCTACGGCAACTTGGTGGGCAAATCCACAAAGTCATTTGACGAACCAGACTGCATAGCTACGTTTGCAACATTATTGCTAGCTCTAAAAGCACAGACAACTTTATTGCAAGCTTTCTCTTGGAATAAAACATTTACATCCCTCAATATGCTTCCACGGGTTGGATGGCGAGTTTTTGTAGGCTGTGATATGGTTTGTTTTCAGCAAACAAAGCAAACATTTAAAACAAAACGACTCTTTATTCCTTTCAGAAAACTGAAACATGGGTTCTAGATATGGCCACGGGTGCATGCATTCCCCAGAAGAACCGCTTCCTTCCATTCTGCCATCAACTGATCGTGTTCAAATAATGTTGCTGGGAAATCACTGAATTGATTTTATATAGTCTATGGACGTGACATGACCCTAGTGATTACTGATAGGCTGTCTCAGTGTCACCTGTGAAAAAAACATCACGTTTTAGAAAAGAAAACGAGTAATGAGGACCTTGATAGAAATGTAGTGGAGTAAAAAGTACAATATTTGTCTTTCAAATGTAGTGAAGTTAAAGTCATAAGTTTCCAAAAAAAAAATACTCAAGTAAAGTACAGATACTCAAAAAGTGTACTTAAGTACAGTACTCAAGTAAATGTACTTCGTTACTGTCCACCTCTGGAATAATGGAATGATTGTGAGCATTGAAGTCAGCATTTTTTTTCTCCATGTTTGTCTTGGCAGCATGACTTCTGAGACAATTCTCTCTCCTGCTCCCTCGCCGTCATTCCTGTTTGCTGAACTAAATGCATTATGAAAGCATTGTTGTTTATTCCCATCCTCCTGGAAATGAATAAAACGCAGCAGACAGCCAACTCATCCATCTTCCATGATCACGATCATGATCTGCTACAAACTGCCAAAGATAAAAATCACATTCAGAGAGAGAGAGAGAGAGAGAGAGAGAGAGAGAGAGAGAGAGAGAGAGATAGGTGATCTCCCTGCTGTGACATGACTCATGTTTCTTCAGTTCAGTGAGCTGGGTTTTATTCATTCAGCTGAAACGCTACAGATCAATAAGATGCTGGGAGGATTTCTGAGCTGCAAATGGCTTTATTCCAGCAGCAGGTGAGGATTAAAATGAAGTACTATTCAGACTAGATAGTAAGTCACATGACTGTAATGTGTCTAACAAAGAAGGTCACATGACCATAACATGCCTGTAGACTGTATCTGCAATAGGAACTCAGTAACTTAGCTAAAGTGTCTCTGATGTTATTTTAAACATCGTCTACATTTTATTGTTCTGCACTTCATTTTGGTGGGAGACCATAGAAAAGAGTGAGCACTTTCTGGAGTGTCTTTATACCCTGTTTTCCTCTTAGGATATAACACTATCTTTACCAACATGTCCATACAGGTGGGATATACTGTATATCAAGTTTATTTCAAGTCAAGTTTATTTGTATAGTGCTTTTAACAATAGACAGTGTCGCAAAGCAGCTTTACAGAAATTTAAAGACTTTAAACATGAACAAATTTTATCCCTAATTTAGCCCCAATGAGCAAGTTTGTGGCGATGGTGGCAAGGAAAAACTCCCTCAGATGACATGAGGAAGAAACCTTGAGAGGAACCAGACTCAAAAGGGAGCCCATCCTCATCTGGGTGATAACAGACAACGTGATTATAAATAACTTGCCTCTGTAACAGTGTCCTATATAGTCACAAAGTATAACTGTGTAACCAAGAAATTCATTATAGTTTTAACATGAAGTCTGTTTTGTTGAAGTTATAAACTGTTCATTGATGGAAACTTGAGTGCAAAACTGTTCATGACAACTGCAGTCCTGGAGTTAGCGAGTTAACTCTAGTCCTCAGCCATAAAAGCATTACTGTAAGTGTCCAGAGCATCTTCCACGTGTGACTTTCTACTGTCCTTATGGGGCTGTCCTCCACAGAACGATGTGATGAGACTCCAGCCAGACATAGGGCATCAGGATGGATCAGGCAGGTCTGAGGAGCAGAAGAGGTCAGCGTCTCAATCTCAGGATCAACATGTAACTCAGAGGGACAGATGGGGGGACACAGGTTGTTAGATATGCCCAAATGTCACCTGATGAGTAAGAACAGTATACATTTTGTGCTGAGTGCAAGCAGGGACTCTGGCATAACTAACTATGACAGCATAACTAAAAGGGAGAGCCAGAAGGTAACACAGGTATGAGAGTGCCCTGGGACATAAAGCAGGCAGCCACTACATCATCAACAAATCCAAGTGAGTGAGTGACTGGGGGGCTGGCAGCATCCATACATCCCAGTTTACCAAACACACTATGCCTGAGGACCCTCTAGATCTACTCCTCTACCTAATAAAACTATTAACAAAAGGCTTGACTAAATAGATATGTTTTCAGCCTTGACTTAAATGCTGAGACTGTGTCTGAGTCCTGAACACTACTTGGAAGGCTGTTCCATAACTGTGGGGCTTTGTTAGAAAAGGCTCTGCCTCCTGATGTAGCCTTCACTATATGAGGTACCAGCAGATAACCTGCACCTTTTGATCTAAATAGGCATGGCGGGTATATCACCTGAACTTATTTCTACTGCTCATTTCATACAAGGTAAAAAAAAAGTGAAATCTTTCCAGATACATGCACAGAGTAAAAAATTACAGACTAAAATCCCAGAGATACTCTAGTAAAAATGACAGTCTCCATCTCCACATGGAACACAAATCCAGTCTGAATAGGACTTTAGCTCCTTAATGGAAAAGCCAAGGGCAACATGGGTGGGTAATAACTCCATGAGATGACACAAGGAACAAGCTTCGAGAGCAAATTCCACGCAACAGGATAAATCAATCACATCTACATGTTTCTTAGAGAATTCAGAACCTTCAGAACAGATGGATGATGATAGAATACACATATATGGAAAACTCACTCAATTTTTGCTGAATGTATTTTTGAGGGTGAATATGCATGTGGCACCAGGACACCTTAGGTCGGAGGTCGATGATCGACTTCGTTGTCGTTTCATCGGATCTCTGGCCCTATGTCTTGGACACTTGGGTGAAGAGAGGGGCTGAGCTGTCAACTGATCACCACCTGGTGGTGAGTTGGATCTGCTGGTGGAAGAGGAAGCTGGACAGACCTGGCAGGCCCAAACGTATGGTGAGGGTCTGCTGGGAACGTCTGGCCGAGCACTCTGTCGGGAAGGTCTTTAACTCCCACCTCCGGGAGAGCTTCTCCCAGCTTCCGAGGGAGGCAGGGGACATTGAGTCTGAGTGGACCATGTTCTCTACCTCCATTGTAGAGGCGGCTGTTCTGAGCTGTGGCTGCAAGGTCTCCGGTGCCTGTCGTGGTGGCAATCCCCGAACCCGGTGGTGGACACCAGAAGTAAGGGATGCCATCAAGCTGAAGAAAGAGTCCTATCAGGCCATGTTGGCCTCCGGGACTCCTGAGGCAGCTGACAGGTATCGGCAGACCAGGAGTGCCGCAGCTCAGGCAGTTGTGGAGGCAAAAACTCGGAACTGGGAGGAGTTCGGTGAGGCCATGGAGGAGGACTATCGGTCGGCCTCGAAGAAATTCTGGCAAACCATCCGGTGCCTCAGGAGGGGGAAGCAGTACTCTGCCAACACTGTTTACAGTGTGGGTGGGGAGCTGTTGACCTCGACTGGGGACATTGTCGGGCGGTGGAAGGAATACTTCGAAGATCTCCTCAATCCCACAGTCACATCTTCCATTGAGGAACCGGAGGCTGATGACTCAGGGGTGGACTCGTCCATTACCCAAGCCGAAGTCACTGAGGTGGTTAGCAAGCTCCTACGGTGGCAAGGCACCGGGGGTGGATGAGATCCGCCCCAAGTATCTCAAGTCTCTGGATGTTGTGGGGCTGTCTTGGCTGACACACCTCTGCAACATCATGTGGCAGTCGGGGACAGTGCCTCTGGAGTGGCAGACTGGGGTGGTGGTCCCTCTTTTTAAGAAAGGGGACCGGAGAGTGTGCTCCAATTATAGGGGAATCACACTTCTCAACCTCCCAGGGAAGGTTTACTCCAGGGTACTGGAGAGGAGAATTCGGCCGATAGTCGAACCTCGGATCCAGGAGGAACAATGCGGTTTTCGTCCTGGTCACGGAACACTGGACCAGCTCTATACCCTTCATAGGGTGCTCGAGGGTTCATGGGAGTTTGCCCAACCAGTCCACATGTGCTTTGTGGATCTGGAGAAGGCATTCGACCATGTCCCTCATGGTATTCTGTGGGGGGTGCTTTGGGAGTATGGGGTTCGGGGCTCTTTGCCAAGGGCTGTCCGGTCCCTGTACGAACGGAGCAGGAGTCTGGTTCACATTGCCGGCAGTAAGTCAGACCTGTTCCCAATGCATGTTGGACTCTGGCAGGGCTGCCCTTTGTCACCAGTTCTGTTCATAATTTTTATGGACAGAATTTCTAGGCGCAGCCAGGGGCCGGAAGGAATCCTGTTTGGGAACCACAGGATTTCATCTCTGCTTTTTGCAGATGATGTTGTCCTGTTGGCTTGGCAAACCAGTACCTTAAGCATGCACTGGGGCGGTTTGCAGTCAAGTGTGAAGTGGCTGGGATGAGAATCAGCACCTCCAAGTCCGAGGCCATGGTTCTCGATCGGAAAAGGGTGGCTTGCCCTCTCCAGGTTGGTGGAGAAGTCCTGCCTCAAGTGGAGGAGTTTAAGTATCTCGGGATCTTGTTCACAAGTGAGGGAAGGATAGAGCGTGAGATCGACAGGCAGATTGGTGCGGCCTCCGCAGTGATGTGGTCGCTTTACCGGTCTGTCGTGGTGAAGAAGGAGCTGAGCCAAAAGGCGAAGCTCTTGATTTACCGGTCGATCTACGTTCCGACTCTCACCTATGGTCATGAGCTTTGGGTAATGACCGAAAGAACAAGATCATGGATACAAGCGGCCGAAATGAGTTTCCTTCACAGGGTGGCTGGGCGCTCCCTTAAAGACAGGGTGAGAAGTACAGTCACTCGGGAGGAGCTCGGAGTAGAGCTGCTGCTCCTCCACATCGAGAGGAATCAGCTGAGGTGGCTCAGGCATCTCTTTCGGATGCCTCCTGGATGCCTCCCTGGGGAGGTGTTCCAGGCATGTCCCCCCGGGAGGAGGCCTGGGGGAAGACCCAGGACATGCTAGAGGGACTATGTCTCTCGGCTGGCCTGGGAACGCCTCGGTGTTCTTCCCGAGGAGCTGGCCGGGGTATCTGGGGAAAGGGAAGTTTGGGCTTCCATGCTCAGACTGCTGCCTCCATGACCTGGCCCCGGATAAGCAGAAGAAGATGAGACGAGAATATACATTTATATATAAGACTAGTTGGCGAGTCCAAATCAGAGCAAAAACGAAACCTTTCAGTTTGATTCATTTTTTACACTGTACATAATAAAACAAGGTGGGTGTCTGAGGTAGGCGGCACGGTGGTGTAGTGGTTAGCGCTGTCGCCTCACAGCAAGAAGGTCTGGGTTCGAGCCCCGTGGCCAGCGAGGGCCTTTCTGTGCGGAGTTTGCATGTTCTCCCCATGTCTGCGTGGGTTTCCTCCAGGTGCTCCGGTTTCCCCCACAGTCCAAAGACATGCAGGTTAGGTTAACTGGTGACTCTACCGTAAATTGACTGTAGGTGTGAATGGTTGTCTGTGTCTATGTGTCAGCCCTGTGATGACCTGGTGACTTGTCCAGGGTGTACCCTGCCTTTTGCCCGTAGTCAGCTGGGATAGGCTCCAGCTTGCCTGCGACCCTGTAGAACAGGATAAAGCGGCTAGAGATAATGAGATGAGATGAATTATATAAATATCAAATGTAAAATATTTTGTGTGTAACATCCAGCATTTATTTTTTCCTTTTGTTTGTCTGAATCTCCAGAATTTCTATATGGCAGTTCTGCAGCATTACCGCACTATGCTTTGGTTCAGTTTGTGTCTCATGGCCCAGTTGAGCAGGTCACAAAGAATCAACAAAATATAATCTGAGCAAATAATGAAAAGGTCAGACATTTAAAGCTTATATATTGCAATAATAATAATAATAATAATAATAATAATAATAATAATATAAAATATTTAGGCTTTCAAATCTTCAATTATTTTTCTTCTCGGAGTTTTCAATGCACATTAAATGCAGTAGATGTTAAAGACAGAGTGACAGTGAGAGAGAGAGAGAGAGAGAGAGAGAGAGAGAGAGAGAGAGAGAGAGAGAGAATGTCAGGCTGTCCATTAGCTGACATAAAATCCATATAAATAATAAAGGGCACCAGAAGTGTTTTCTCCTTTGGAAATAAGACACGAAACACCCTCACACAGGACAAAATGCTTGGATCCGTGTGTGTGTGTGTGTGTGTGTGCACGCGCTACAGAGCTTTTCATTTGTCTAAAATCTTATTTATCACCATAAAGGAAAATAGGCCACATAAGCATGTATACTAAAACATCTCATCTCATCTCATTATCTCTAGCCGCTTTATCCCGTTCTACAGGGTCACAGGCAAGCTGGAGCCTATCCCAGCTGACTACGGGAGAAAGGCGGGGTAAACCCTGGACAAGTCGCCAGGTCATCACAGGGCTGACACATAGACACAGACAACCATTCACACTCACACCTACAGTCAATTTAGAGTCACCGGTTAACCTAACCTGCATGTCTTTGGACTGTGGGGGAAACCGGAGCACCCGGAGGAAACCCACACAGACACGCAGAGAACATGCAAACTCCGCACAGAAAGGCCCTCGCCGGCCACGGGGCTCAAACCCGGACTTTCTTGTTGTGAGGCAACAGTGCTAACCACTACACCACTGTGCCGCCCGTATACTAAATCATATTACCCCCAAATCAGAAAAGTTGGGACGGTATGGAATATGCAAATAAAAAAAAAAAAGCAGTGATTTCTAAATTTACTTCGACTTGTATTTCATTGCAGACAGAATGAATCCAAGATATTTCATGTTTTGTTGGTCAACTCCATTTCACTGGTTAATATACATCCATTCTTGAGTTTCAGGCCTGCAACACATTCCAAAAAAAGTTGGGACGGGGCAATTTAGGGCAAGTGATGAGGTAAAACAATTAAATAATGATGTGATTTGAAACAGGTGATTTTCAACAGGTGATTGTAATCATGATTTGGTACAAAATCAGTATCCAGGAAAGGCCTGTATAAAGTAGTATAAAGTATAAAGTTGTATAAAGTAGTCATATTTTAAATTATTTCAACCGAGGCATTCAGTTTTTGTACCCTTTTTCTTTTGGGATGGACCAGAACCAGTCTTGGTTGTCCCATGGGTGTCCTTGAAGGAAAGAAAAAATGAGGCATATTCTACTCAGAACTTCCACACACAATGCATAGATGAAGAAAAAGTTTGAGATGGATTTTGAAGAGATCACTAACAGTTAATTTGCAAAGGTTTCGCTACATAGAAACCTAGCAGAGTAGCAGTCACATGATGGGGAAACCATGGCCTAAAGGTTAGAGAAGCAGCTTTGAGACTAAAAGGTTCCCGGTTCGATTTCCTGCCCTTGAGCAAGGCAGCTAACCCCCAGTTGCTCCACGGGCTGCTCTGGGTATGTTGTATGTTGCTCTGGATAAGAGCGTCTACTAAATGCCTGTAATGTGATGTTAAGAAAAAAAGTAATGTTGGGTTTGTCCCTTACACCTGTGCTTCATACAGAATCTGACTGGCTGAATTCTTGGCCGAATCCTTGGGTCTGTGGCAAAACAAGATGTTAAGACGATGGATCGAGACCAGGTTGCAGTCGATCGGGGTTCGCCCTTGAGTGCATCCACAAAGCACTTCGGGTCATTCTTTGTCTGGCCCCTCCCCTTCAACCTTGCCACCCAAGGTGGCCCTACCAGGAGCTTAAACTCCTGACAGCATCACTCTCAGGATCAATGGGGCCCGCAAGCTCCTTTACCAACAGCAAGGTGACGATCCAAGAAGGAGTTTACTTCTGTAGTGTTACCATGAAAGCATCTTGATGCGTCCCAGAGAGCAACGAAGGACCAACTCATAGACTGCATTGTTGCCCTCAGCAGAGAACATGTAATCATGAGGAGACTGTTTGCAGGGTCTTATGGCTTAAAGTGCAGAAAATAAATAATTTTTCATCTCATCTGCCATTCCTTTATAAGTATTTAGCAGACCAAAGTGTGAGAAATAGCCAGTACATGGACATAAAATAGCAATCTGAGGACATTCCTGCATGAAAACAAATGCAGCAGAAGGCTGAGGTAGTAAATTTTCATGACGTCCTTCATCCTACAGAAACAATGCATGGAACTGAATGCAAGGAGACACATTCATAATGCCAGTTGTGAACAGCTGTGCTTCTCAGCTGCCCACTTGTAATCAGATCACTTGAGACTGATGTTAACACCAGGTGTGAACAGGGCCTAAGGGACAGGTACAAAAAGTTCAGAAACGGCTATTTTTATTTCAGGAACACTGTGACCTGTACCATAAGTGGTTTGATCTGTTTTAATAATAATAATAATAATAAATAATAATAATAATAATAATAATTTCAATTTATATAGTGCCTTTCTCAAAACCCAAGGTCGCTTTACAATTCTAGGGAAAAAAAAGTCCACCAAATAAAGGTCAGGATATCATTCCAACAGTGTAGCAGCCACAGTCCTACCAAAAGGTACACGAAAACAAGTCCCACACTGTCAGCACAGCCGCCGCGATGCCGCCAGGCAACATCATGCAGAACATCATGCCATGAATCCACAAAGCGAGCACAGACGCACCGTCATGCAGAGCACTGGTATGTCCCAAACCGCCTGCAACATCGCTTGGAACATCACACCAAGCACTAAAGCACCGCTGCACAGAGTGCTGGACAACCACGGTGTTAAAATGAGCAACAAGCTCACTACAGTCCATAGCTAGGAGCACAGGCATCACCCAGCGGCGAACCAAGGCCTGAAGGGAGCCAACGCCCAAAACTGGGTCCGGAGCTACACCACAACCGGCGGACAAAACACTCA
Source organism: Neoarius graeffei (assembly GCF_027579695.1). Taxonomy (NCBI): domain Eukaryota; kingdom Metazoa; phylum Chordata; class Actinopteri; order Siluriformes; family Ariidae; genus Neoarius; species Neoarius graeffei. The sequence goes on from NC_083579.1 coordinate 36,473,395, forward strand.
AACAAAAACAAACATCAAACTACACAAATGCAAAAGAGAAAATAAAATAAAATAAAATAAAAAGCTCCGGTGAGAAGAGGCAGCCAGAATGTGCACGGCATACTCTCAACCGGAAACAGAAAATGATCCAAAGAATGATCCGAAGTGCTTTGCAGATGCATTCAAGGGCGAACCCCGATTGACTGGGGTTTCGGCTGCCGCTGCAACCTGGTCTTCATCCATCATCTTAACGTCTTGTTTTGTCTTATCCCTGCTCTTTTAACAAAATCTTTATATTTTCTACATTTTACACAATACAGTTTTATATTTCTACATTTTATCTGTCAACTAATTTTTCATTTACTGAAACTGAAATAGGGTGGCACGGTGGTGTAGTGGCTAGCACTGTCACCTCACAGCAAGAAGGTTCTGGGTTTGAGCCCAGTGGCCGACAAGGGCCCGTATGGAGTTTGCATGTTCTCCCCATGTCTGTGTGGGTTTCCTCTGGGTGCTCTGGTTTCCCCCACAGTCCAAAGACATGCAGTTTAGGCTAATTGGTGGCTCTAAATTGACCGTAGGTGTGAATTGTTGTTTGTGTCAGCCCTGTGATGACCTGGCGACTTGTCCAGGGTGTACCCCGCCTCTTGCCCATAGTCAGCTGGGATAGGCTCCAGCTGGCCCGCGACCCTGCACAGGATAAGCGGCTACAGATAACAGATGGATGAAACTGAAATAATCTCCTGCTCTCTCATAGAAATCATTACATGTGTGCACATGTCCTTGCATTCTGATGAGCTCATTTTAATCACTTGGTGACTCATTTATCAAACAATCTATTATATCCAATTAGTGAACACCCTGGGAAATTAGCCATTAATATAGAGTTAATTCAGGTGCGCATATTTACTTGACTCCTGTGATTTTTACCAAGAAAAGATAACTTTAATAATGAACATTACTATATTTTCTTCTTCTTCACCTCGACAAAAACATGCACATCATATACTGGATACACTCCAGTCTTTACAAAAATCTATATGTATTTTTTTTTCTCTCAAACACTTCACATCAATTCAGATTGGCATGACCATATTAGCTTGCAAAACATAATAATAATAATAATAATAATAATAATAATAATAATAATAATAATAATAATAATGCAATGATTACATGATCAAGGAGCCAACCAGTCTCTAGCCCTCGCCTTGGTAACAGAGGAAGACCAGGAGCCATGTCAATTATTCATGCTTGTTCCTAAGGAGGTATACTGTACTAAATTTGACTATACACCATTGAGAAATGACCTTACATTTTTTTCTGCAACTTCCCAATCAAATTTGTTCACAAATTTTTTTTTGGTTCATATTATAATAATAGCGAAGCTCCCCACACACAAATTGCACAGATTGGAGCCCCATACTTAAAAGAATATGATAATGCAGCGACCTGATTTTTGACAGCTTTTGATGTTGCAGTGTCCGTATGTGCATACATATGATGAATGTGTACCACCACAGCGAACCTGATTATAAGTGTAAGGCAATGTATGTCATTAACACTTGACCACCAGACAATAAAATTTATATCCTTATTTACATCAGATACATGGATTTTTATCCAACGCTTATATTTTATTTGCTTTTTTTAAAACTAACATCTGATTATGTACTAACACATTTTCTGGAAAAAATTCACGACAGTTTCATATAAAACTAATTAAAACATTTTTATTTGTCCTCTAGCTTAAGGGCGGTAGACGGATGTACTGTAAGTGCAGGAAGATTTTTATTGAAAACACATTAGCAAACAGATCCAAAACGTAGACAAAGGCAGAGTCGAAAAATAGGTAGTGGTTGAGCAAGTCACAGAGCGGATATCATAGATAAGAAAATAGTCAATATCCAAAAACACAAACAGGGTCAAAACCAGAAAAGTGATACAAAATACAAGGCTTGATAATGTCAGATGCAGGGTACAGAGTGTATACTTCACAAAGTCTGTGTGTTACTAAGAGTCCTTATATGTATGTGCTGTGATTGAGCTCTAATCAGGAACAGGTGCATGGAAATTAGTCCTAATGATGCTGCACATGCAAATGTACATGAACATGACAGATGTAACCAGACAACTGTTTTGCATATCAAGTTTGATATTTGATTGTAACGATATAGTAATGGAGTAAAGTGAAAGCACTGGTTCACTGTTGTCCACCAGGCACCCAGCAGAGTCACACCATAATTAATGCCATGGTGATGTTTCTGGCGCATGGCATGTGGTGTCAAAGAAAGGAATAAATATGCATTCATAACTGTGATGTGTCTCGTTATTGGTCTCACTGTCACAAGACAATGCAGCAATTTATTAATGTGAAATACACTACAGTACACAATTCGATGGTTCATACGCTATAATATTATTATTCTATTCAGGTTGATTTTGTGCCCTTGCAAATATTTTGTTCATACTCTCATCAGGAGCTCTGTTTTTACAGTAGGCAGTGCATAAATAATATTTAATAGCTTAAATTAGGCATAGGTTGGAAACAAAAGGCTTAAACCTTTTTTTTAAACCCCTTTAAAAATTATCAGCAGTTTTCGTCCATGGTGTTTGTGGAATCAGTTATGAAATGGTCTGTTTCATGTTTTTCAAGGTTAAAAAAAAACAACCCTCCAGGTTTCTAAAAGGCTGAGATGCACCATGGGCAGTGAACATCAGCAGCTAACCGTTAGCAAGCCTTGATTAACACAATCAGACATTTTTATGATGAGCGAATCGCCACCTGAAAGTGGAGCTTGCAACACTAATGCGTGTCCATTAAAACAGAAATTAAAGGTATCACGTTTTGTATTAATTAGCCTGATTTAAATAGCCATCTGGCTGGCTGTGTAAATGCATTAGCACTTTTGCTTTCCACCACTTTGTTGGCTCCAGTCCAATATTATCACACTGTAAGATTGACCAACACACAACTGAGTGACACTTGTGAATCTTGCCTCTGTTGCTTTAATGCTGGTTGGGTTTTTTTTTATTCTTTTGGTAATCTTTCAATTTTGTGTGTCTCTGCTCACAACATCATTAAAGAAAACACTAATTAAGGATAGTGTTTATAAGGCTACATGACATCTATGTGAGTCGAATGTTTATTCATTATCACACAACATTCTGAAGTTGAAAAAGTAAAAAGACTACTTTTGTCATGTGGTGTTATAAGATACCAGAATGACAAAGTCAGCTGTCATAATATTCGAATAAACATTGACTTGAAAAGTGTCATAACAAGACATTATGTTGACAAAAATCCATGTTATCCCAGCTGACTATGGGCAAAAGGCGGGGTACACCCTGGACAAGTCGCCAGGTCATCACAGGGCTGACACATAGACACAGACAACCATTCACACTCACATTCACACCTACAGTCAATTTAGAGTCACCAGTTAACCTAACCTGCATGTCTTTGGACTGTGGGGGAAACCGGAGCACCCAGAGGAAACCCACGCGGACACGGGGAGAACATGCAAACTCCGCACAGAAAGGCCCTCGCCGGCCACGGGGCTCAAACCCAGACCTTCTTGCTGTGAGGCGACAGCGCTAACCACTACACCACCGTGCCACCCAGAAATATTATACTTGGTCATTTATTTATTGAGGAAAATTATCCAATATTACATGTCTGTGAGCGGCGAAAGTATGTGACCCTCCAGGATGAGCAGTTAATTTGAAGGTGAAATTCGAGTCAGTTGTTTTCAATCAATGGGATGACAATCAGGTGTGAGTGGGCACCCTGTTTTATTTAAAGAAGAGGGATCAATCAAAGTCTGATCTTCACAACACATGTTTGTGGAAGTGGATCATGGCACAAACAAAGGAGATTTCTGAGGACCTTAGAAAAAGCATTGTTGATGCTCATCAGACTGGAAAAGGTTACAAAACCATCTCTAAAGAGTTTGGACTCCACCAATCCACAGTCAGACAGATTGTGTACAAATGGAGGAAATTCAAGACCATTGTTACCCTCCCCAGGAGTGGTCGACCAACAAAGATCACTCCAAGAGCAAGACGTGTAATAGTCAACGAGGTCACAAAGGACCCCGGCATAACTTCTAAGCCCATGTTTACATTAGACCGTATCAGCGTATCATCAGATTAACGTTTTTAAAACGATTAGTGTGCACACAGCAACACCAATACACGATTTGCGTGCACACAGCAATACCAATACACGGATACGCTCGGCTCCGCAGGCATCCTGTGCTCCAAATCACTCCGCCCTGAACAGCGAGTGCCCTCTGGAGGGTGTGCACTCCGGCCTTGCGCAGCTCACAGAGCACGCGAGTGAAGTGAACAAGCTGTGATTCGGGACTGAGTCGCTGTGTGTGTGATCCCAGCGCATATCACTTACCACTTGCAAGTGGAAGGATGGCAAGCCTAAAGACAATCATAACTACACAATGGGCAGTATTTGCATCAGTATTTGCAGTATTTTCATACTTTTATACTCTTTAATGAAAGGTGATACAAGGCGGAAGTCCGCGCCGTTTTTCAGCAGTCGCGTCACATGACCAACGCCAGCGAATCAGGAAGGTGCATGTCACAGTGACGTTGTCCAATGAGATGCCAGCTAGAGCTCAGCACAGCGTATCCGCGTATTCTGAATGTTTACACAGCACCGGAGCTGACACGATCTGGATTGAATACGTGGACGCTGGCGGATTCCCGTTTCCCGGCGTTTCCAGGTGGTTTAATGTAAACGGACAGTGCATCCGCAAAGAAAACGAGACAGATACGGTCTAATGTAAACATAGCCTAAGTGGCTGAAGGCCTCTCTCACATTGGCTAATGTTAATGTTCATGATTCCACCATCAGGAGAACACTGAACAACAATTGTGTGCATGGCAGGGTTGCAAGGAGAAAGCCACTGCTCTCCAAAAAGAACATTGCTGCTCATCTGCAGTTTGCTAAAGATCACATGGACAAGGCAGAAGGCTATAGAGATCTTGCATGTGACGTCACAGCCGATCCAGATTGTAACAGACGCCATCTTGTCGGTCAAATGCCATATTTCCGCCTTCTACTTCTACTTCTGGTTCTACTTCTGCTTCTACTTCTACCTTTTCTTCTGGAAAACCCTACTATATACAATTCTACTACAATGGCTGTGGCTACAAGCTCTCCCTACCTGTGCATGTTTTTTATGTTTTTTGTGTGTATTTTTGCGTGTTGTTCGTCTGTACTGGACTTCAATATCCACTACAACCGTATGGACTTACTGGACATTGGTTTCCAGCAGAAAATGACGGTTTGTAGCGATTTCCATCGCATGCACAACATTCCGGACGAGATCGCAAGACCAGCGGGGTCTCCGTGGATTGTTATCGGGTCTGGCAGGCGAAGGAGGCGGCGTCGGGAGAGGAAGCAAAAGGGAGGCTGCAGGCAGAGCCGGCCTGTTGACTAAGCTCAGAAAACAGCCACTCAAATCTCCACTGCCAAGCCTCTATCTCTCCAACACCAGATCCATGGTAAACAAGACGGACGATTTGGAATTACAGCTGGAATTACCTTATTCTATTCTATAATCGGCTGGTCAGTGCTATACTAGATACTACTATTATATCTAGTATCAGTACTAGTAATACTTAAGTGACTTACCCGTCCAATGAGGATTGTTATTTTCTTGTTTACAAGATGCCACATCTGAGGGTGGCTGACAAATCCTGAATTTCTGTAAAGATAACTGTCCAGAGATTTATAAGCATGCAGTGCTTCACCACTGAACAGAGAGGGAAAGTTAATGAGGTAATTATACACATCTGGGTATTCCACCTCTGGCAGTTCAATATCCACTGACACGGTCGTGAAAACTATGTCCGGTAATCGATAAGGGTCACTAATCTGTAGGTCGTTTATTTTAGACATATATCTAGTTATCTGTTCATTAGAAAAATGAGCCGTGTAGTCCATCGGTTGAAATTTATCCATTTTGTAAACGAGTGCAGCAGTATTCAGCGGTGTTTTTTACCGACAAGATGGCGGCTGTGTACTTTCCGGTCACGTGACTGCAAGATCTCTATTGGAAAAATGTTTTGTGGACGGATGAGACCAAAATAGAACTTTTTGGTTTAAATGAGAAGCGTTATGTTTGGAGAAAGGAAAACACTGCATTCCAGCATAAGAACTTTATCCCATCTGTGAAACATGGTGGTGGTTGTGTCATGGTTTGGGCCTGTTTTTCTGCATTTGGTCCAGGACAGCTTGCCATCATTGATGGAACAATGAATTCTGAATTATACCAGCTAATTCTGAAGGAAAATGTCAGGACATCTGTTCATGAACTGAATCTCAAGAGAAGGTGGGCCATGCAGCAAGACAATGACCCTCAGCACACAAGTCGTTCTACCAAAGAATGGTTAAAGAAGAATAAAGTTAATGTTTTGGAATGGCCAAGTCAAAGTCCTGACCTTAATCCAATCAAAATTGTGTGGAAGGACCTGAAGCAAGCAGTTAATGTGAGGAAATCCACCAACATCCCAGAGTTGAAGCTGTTCTGTATGGAGGAATGGGCTAAAATTCCTCCAAGCCAGTGTGCAGGACTGATCAACAGTTACCGCAAACGTTTAGGTGCAGTTATTGCTGCACAAAGGGGTCACACCAGATACTGAAAGCAAAGGTTCACATACTTTTGCCACTCACAGATATGTAATATTGGATCATTTTCCTCAATAAATAAATGACCAAGTATCATATTTTTGTCTCATTTGTTTAACTGGGTTCTCTTTATCTACTTTTAGGACTTGTGTGAAAATCTGATGATGTTTTTGGTCATGTTTATGCAGAAATATAGAAAATTCTAAAGGGTTCACAAACTTTTAAGCACCACTGTATGTGTGACCTTAGCGCAAGACCTTCTTCCATGTTTATGTGGGTTTATATCAGTTGCCATGGAGAAAGTTTTATAGGTCTTATGTAACACGACACTTAAGTCTTTATTAATGTCTATCTGGGTTTATGTCAGTTGCAATCGACCAATTTGGAGTGGACATCACGGTTATGTCACTACTGTATAGTTGCACATGCGTTGTGGTGGCAAAAAGACAGCAGAAACAAGTGGAGGGAAATGGGCAAGATTCCAGGAATAAGAAAACAAAATGTCTTATTGTGCCAGTGGATGTCAGAAAGGAATGCGGGAAAAGATGACCTTCATTTTTATAGAATACCATCATCAAAGCTGCCCAGTGAAGCTAAACACAGACGTTTGTCTTTGAAAGCCATTAAAGATAAAATAGCCTACTGAGAATGCCAGCTTTCTGGATGCTGCTGTTAATAATATATCATTATTAACTACATCAATGCTTTTGCATTTGTTTGTGACAAAAACCTTGCCTGATGAGTAGAGCAGAGACAAGAATTCTGTATGATTTCATCCGTCCAGTCTGTCTGTTTAATGGCTCGCAGCCATTAACGCGTGGGTATTCAATAAAAATGAAGTTCATCTTTTTTGCTTTCCACAAAGCTGGCATTCTCAGTAGACTAATTAATAATAATGGTAAACACCACTGACCCATGTTAGCAAGATTAGCATGTAAGCTAAGGTAGATAAACAGACCGTGTTTGTTTATCTACATTAGATTAGCATGGCTTAACATGTAAACAAACCAAATTGCTGATAGACAGTTTAGCTGTAACATTATTCAGTATTTGCAAGTACTTAATGACTGACTGGGGCATCTGATAATATTATACAACCCCTGTCAAAAAAAAGTTGCACACTCTAATATTCTGTGGGACCACCTTTAGGTTTGATTACAGCATGCACTCTCCATGGCATTGTTTCGATACACTTATGCAAAGCTGCAACATTTATTTCAGTCGTATTATTTTTTCACTGAGATATTGTTTTGAGGATGGGAGAGTCGAACTACTATGTAAAGTCTTCTCCAGCACATCCCAAAGATTCTCAGTGGGGTTAAGGTCAGGACTTTGTGGTGGCCAACTACTCTTTCACAATCTGAGCCCTAATTTAATGCCCGTGCCATCAGGAAAGAAAAAAAATCCATTTTTGCAATAACCTGGTCATTCAGTACATTCAGGTCGTCAGCTGATTTCATTTTATTGCAACATAATGTTGCTGAGACTCGACCTGACCAACTGAAGCAACCCCAGATCATAACCCTGCATCCAGAGGCTTGTACAGTGGCCACTATACATGATGGATGCATCGCTTCATGCGCTTCCCTTCTTACCCTGACACACCCATTACACACTCAGGAACAGGGTAAATCTAGATTTATCAAACCACATGACCTTTTTCCATTGCTGCAGAGTCCAATCGTTCTGCTCCCCAGCAAACTGAAGCTTTTTCTCCTGATTAGTCTCACTAACAAGTGGTTTTCTTATGGACACACAGCTGTTTAGTCCCAATCCTGTGACTTCTTGTCACATTGTAAGTGTGGAAATGCTCTTAATTTCACTATTAAATATAGCCGTGAGTTCTACTGTTGACTTCTTTTATGATTCAACTTCGCCAAACATTTACAGTGGTGCTTGAACGTTTGTGAACCCTTTAGAATTTTCTATATTTCTGCATAAATATAGCCTAAACCCTCATCAGATTTTCATACAAGTCCTAAAAGTAGATAAAGAGAACCCAGTTAAACAAATGAGACAAAAATATTGTACTTGGTCATTTATTTATTGAGGAAAATGATCCAATATTACATATCTGTGAGTGGCAAAAGTATGTGAACCTTTACTTTCAGTATCTGGTGTGACCCCCTTGTGCAGCAATAACTGCAACTAAACGTTTCCAGGAACTGTTGATCAGTCCTGCACACCGGCTTGGAAGAATTTTAGCCCATTCCTCCAGACAGAACAGCTTCAACTCTGGGATGTTGTTGGATTTCCTCACATTAACTGCTTGCTTCAGGTCCTTCCACAACATTTCGATTGGATTAAGGTCAGGACTTTGACTTGGCCATTCCAAAACATTAACTTTATTCTTCTTTAACCATTCTTTGGTAGAATGACTTGTGTGCTTAGGGTTGTTGTCTTGCTGCATGACCTACCTTCTCTTGAGATTCAGTTCATGGACAGATGTCCTGACATTTTCCTTTAGAATTCGCTGGTATAATTCAGAATTCATTGTTCCATCAATGATGGCAAGCCGTCCTGGCCCAAATGCAGAAAACAGGCCCAAACCATGATACTACCACCACCATGTTCCACAGATGGGATAAGGTTCTTATGCTGGAATGCAGTGTTTTCCTTTCTCCAAACATAACGCTTCTCATTTAAACCAAAAAGTTCTATTTTGGTCTCATCCGTCCACAGAACATTTTTCCAATAGCCTTCTGGCTTTTCCATGTGATCTTTAGCAAACTGCAGACGAGCAGCAATGTTCTTTTTGGAGAGCAGTGGCTTTCTCCTTGCAACCCTGCCATGCACACCATTGTTGTTCAGTGTTCTCCTGATGGTGGAATCATGAACATGAACATTAGCCAATGTGAGAGAGGACTTCAGTTGTTTAGAAGTTACGCCAGGGTCCTTTGTGACCTCGCTGACTATTACGTACATGCCTTGCTCTTGGAGTGATCTTTGGTTGACCACTCCTGGGCAGAGGTGGAAAAAGTACTGAAAAATTGTAATTAAGTAAAAGTATCTTTACTTTGCTTAAATTCTACTCAAGTAAAAGTACCCATCTAAAAAAATCTACTCGAGTAAAAGTAAAAAAGTACTCAATTTAAAATGTACTTTGAGTTAAAAGTTACTTAGTTACTTTCAATTATTTGATGTAAAAAAGAAAGGACAAGTCATAAATCAAATTGTATTTAATGAACTATTAGTCCACATAATAACCTTTCAGGCAGTATAATGTATAAAGCTTTGTTTGGACTACCCCATAAAACATTTTCAAGTACAAGTGGCATAACTTATAAATTCTATCATCCATTTTTTTCTTTACTGACAAACGCCTGCTATTTTTATGCATACTTATATTTATATTTATATATATATATACAAATATTTATGTATATATGTGTGTATATATACAGAGTCTACCTGTAATGTGCAATTTTTCCGAGCCTCTCAATAAGGCAATTTTTCTATACTTTTTCACGGTAGATAATGCAAATAGCCCTCTGTATTTAATCCTTCATTTGTCTAATTTGTATTTCAGTTTTATTTGTTATCTGTTTGACATTTTCTTGCTACTGTAACACGTGAATTTCCCCGATGTGGGATGAATAAAGTGAATCTAATCTAATCTAATCTAATCTATTAAAGCCACTAAAGCAGACTTACTAAATGACACATATGAAACGTAAACCAACCAAACTCAAAGTGTCCAGGACTCTCACAATTTAAAGACAGCTAAGCGATTCCTTAGTAACACTGTGCTCTTCCTTATATTGAAAATAAAATTGACAAATTAACTGCATAATGTTTACAACCTGTCGAGAGGTAATGTGCAAACTATTTTGAGACCACCCCATAAAACATTTTTAAGCAAAGTGCCAAATTCTGAATTGTATGGTCCAACTCAAACACCACAATAAAAAAAGAAAAGAAAACCAAAATCAAACAAAGTATCCAAGACAGTGAAAATGTTTTGATGGCCTATCAGTGACCTCCCAGAGCTCTAGTCTAGGCTACAGCTAACAACCCAGGATCTAGTCTATACATGAATTAGGATTTTTTCATAAGAGACCAATTGCAACTAAAACCATGCACTCGTATTATTTCTGACTGTCGTTCTGATAAAACAAATTTGTAAACGTGAGGTGATTCATTTCATTTAGGCTACTTCACTTGAAACATTAGTGATCAGTATGGATGCTAGGCGGCCAAAAGAATTGATAATGAAGGCACATTTTACTTAACAGTGGAAGGTTTTACCCAAACAATAAATATAACGTTTGGGATACACAGGTAAATGCACATATCTACTTACCACCACATGCTTCCGCAGATTTGATGTGGAAGTTTTGTAGACTGATAGCTCTGTATGGCGGGGCAGGCACATTTTGCATTGCATTATTATGTTATTGCCTCATTTGCGTTTCAATGCAAAGTACTGGCTGAGATACGGCCAAGGATTTCCCTCGCTGTCCGGCGCATCTGTTCCATGGGAATTCTCTTCTTGGAAATCCTCAACCTCCTCCATGACCTCCTCTATCTCTTGCTCGGCTACCTCGGCACCAGCCATCATCCAACCATACATGTAGGCTAATATGGATATTCCGTGCACGCGCCTGCGCCTGTTTCCTTTCAGTTCAGGCCAATTGTTTTTTTTTCCCTGCATTTAATTTTTTTACTCAGTAACAGGCGGTTTTCGAATGTAGCGAAGTAAAATACTTGGTTCAAAATGTACTTGAGTAAAAGTAAAATTACCCATTTCAAAAACTACTTAAAAATTACAAATTACACAAAAGATCTACTTAATTACAGTAACGTGAGTAAATGTAATTCGTTACTTTCCACCTCTGCTCCTGGGGAAGGTAGCAATGGTCTTGAATTTCCTCCATTTGTACACAATCTGTCTGATTGTGGATTGGTGGAGTCCAAACTCTTTAGAGATGGTTTTGTAACCTTTTTCAGCCTGATGAGCATCAACAATGCTTTTACTGAGGTCCTCAGAAATTTCCTTTGTTTGTGCCATGATACACTTCCACAAACATGTGTTGTGAAGATCAGACAACACGTTTTTTTCATACAAACTGTGTTATCGAACAGATAGATCCCTGTTCTTTAAATAAAACAGGGTGCCAACTCACACCTGATTGTCATCCCATTGATTGAAAACACCTGACTCTAATTTTACCTTCAAATTAACTGCTAATCCTAGAGGTTCACACACTTTTGCCACCCACAGATATGTAATATTGGATCATTTTCCTCAATAAATAAATGGCCAAATATAATATTTTTGTCTAATTTGTTTAACGGGGTTCTCTTTATCTACTTTTAGGACTTGTGTGAAAATCTGATGATGTTTTAGATCATATTTATGCAGAAATATAGAAAATTCTAAAGTGTTCACAAACTTTCAAGCACCACTGTAAGTGATATCTGATCATGGTCAGTCAGGATCTTTTTTCAACACATTTTTTCCACAAAGTTGATGGTTCACCATTATTCTTCCAGGTTTTAACCCAATTCCACTCATTTCAGCAATCTCCTTAATTGTTTTCTTTGTTTGATGCAGACCAGTAATTTGACCCTTCTGAAACACAGCAACATCTTTTCCATGAGCATGGGATATGTCTTCTGACATGGTTGTTTAAGAAATGAGAAGCTACTCACTGCATCAGTTTAGGTGTATTTGCTCATTTAAATCCAAATGGCGACTATTTTTTTGGCCAGGCAGTGTGTGATATGACATTTACTTTATACTAGGACTGAGCTCACATTGAGTGAGGCCTTGGGACCACATGATGTTATAGGTATTACAACTTAATGACTGTGGATGTCTTACAGGTGAGGCATCCATGAATCAAAAAAAAAATTTATTCAAACCATTTAAATAACTGGAGAAGGTGTCCAGATTATTCATATTTGTACTTTGTAAATTGGCATCTGACATCTCTAACTATAATTTTTCTGCCACCAGTTTGGCTCTGAGCTCAAAACATGTCATTGCTGTTTACAAACACAAAAAAGGTCGATGAAATGGTTATTATTTCGGTCTCATGTAGCCTTGTGAACAGCACACTTACGGTAAATGTTTATATAAGTTTATTTCCATGTTTATTCCATGAAAAGGTTATATGAGTTAAATGAGCCCTATGAACACGGCCAAAGTCTCTTTAAATGTTTCCATAGCTTTATGCCAGTTAACATGAAATCTTTTTATACAGCACTCTTAAACCTTTATGAATGTCTCATCTCATTATCTCTAGCCGCTTTATCCTTCTACAGGGTCGCAGGCAAGCTGGAGCCTATCCCAGCTGACTACGGGCGAAAGGCGGGGTACACCCTGGACAAGTCGCCAGGTCATCACAGGGCTGACACATAGACACAGACAACCATTCACACTCACATTCACACCTACGGTCAATTTAGAGTCACTAGTCAACCTAACCTGCATGTCTTTGGACTGTGGGGGAAACCGGAGCACCCGGAGGAAACCCACGCGGACACGGGGAGAACATGCAAACTCCACACAGAAAGGCCCTCGCCGGCCCCGGGGCTCGAACCCAGGACCTTCTTGCTGTGAGGCGACAGCGCTAACCACTACACCACCGTGCCGCCCCCTTTATGAATGTTTATGAGTTAATTCTCTGAAAAGATTTACATCTATACAGTACTGTGCAAAAGTCTTGGGCACCTTTTTTTCATACAAACTTTGTTATAGATTTCTATTTTATGACTTCTACATTATCAAGTCAGTACAAAAATATTTTAGAGTCCAAACGTTCATTTTCCAGCACAAAATAAATGTTACAGAAAAAAATGTCTGTATCTGAGCAGCATATTACATAAGACAGCACTTTTCAGATTAAACATGAAAACATAATGAAGGCTGCTGGGTTTTGCTGGAAAATTAAGAAGCGAGTGTGACAGTCAAAGTGTCCAGAAGAACTGTGGCTGGTTCTGTAAGATGCCCAGTAAAACCTACAGCTTATAAAACTTATAAAAGTATTTATAAAAGTATTCCTTATAAAACTGCACTCATTGTACCTGAGACTACTTTTTTTTTTTAAAGCAAAGGGTCATCTCACACCAAATACTGACTTTGTTTAATTTATTATGGCTTACTGCTGTTTATAGTATTTTTTAATGTTGAAACATTTCATTTCATTATTTTTATGCCATTTTTGTCTACAGTATTTATTTACATGTGCCTAAGACTTTTGCACACTACTGTCTTTTGTACTGTATGCACTACCCTTAAATGCATTTGTAGGTTTATGCCAGTTCCATGAAGCCCTTATGACCATCACCTTTAGGTCTTTGTAGATATTATGTAATCTATGTAGGTCTTATACACTATGAACACCACCTTTACAGAAAGTGTAACTCTAGAACACAAAAACCGCTGACAGTGATGGAAAACTTTAATCCATGTTCAGAGTTGAACGTTAAGGACACCGTTTAATGGGATGTTTAGACTGTACATATTTTTTTTATTACAACAGAAAACAAAATGTATATTTGAACCAGTTTATCCTCAGAGACTTCAGGGTATTTAATGTTCTTGTTCCATTGTGCTGAGTCAGAATTCTGTGTACTCTGTGCATTTGGAGGATAAAAAGTTTTCAAAGGCACCTGACAACAACCCTTTAAACGGTAAACGGGCTGTTAGGAGACATTTCATTTCTATGTGTACTCATGAGGTGTGGACCAAAAAAACCAAAAAACAAAATAAAGCAGTGGAAACCTAATTTTTCACCGTCTGCAATTTCAGACAGCGCCACAGAGCCGTTATTGTAAAAAGTGTCACCTTGTTTTTGAACAAGGCTTTGAAATGGCTTTCTCTTACAGAATTTATTGCTCCTGCAATACAAGTTCTATTTTATGGAAATACAATCAACTAGAGGAAGTGTAGAGAAGAGCTGATGCAGCGAAGCCTGAAGTAGGAACCAAAGAATAAATAAATAAACAAACAAACAAACACGATGCACAATTTTATATCATGGAAGTCTGCCAAGTAGAGCTGCAAAAGACAGCAAAGACAAGAGGAGATCATGAATGCCTGGTCTAATCAAGCAGAGAATATACAAAATAGATATATATAAAAAAAGACACTTGTTCTGAAGATCCAATTAAACGATGCACAATGATGGAAATGAGAAAGCTTGTCCATTTTTATTTACAGCAATGTTCCCCGTGGAGAGACATCATAGCTGAGCAGGAAGAAACTAATGTGCAATTTGGAAAAACTGACTCGCTTTATAAAACAACAAACGTCTCTCCATCAACAAAAGCTGGATTTCATTAAGGAGATTTGTGTGTTTGGAAGATCACGTTAGGCTTTCAGATTAAACGATCCAAGAAAACACAAATTCCCCAATGATTCACTCGATTTTCTGTTTAATTTTGATTTTAAATGCAATTACTGCTATTACAGCACATGTTGTATGTAGTGTTATGAATATCGCAAGGAATGAGTCTTGTTTTAGGCTTAGGTGTACAGGAAAACAAAAGCGATATATTAGTTTCAAATATATTGGCATGTGTCCAGTTATTATGAGTTTATCAAAGGGGAACTGTCAGGGCCTTCTAGGCATTCAGAGAAGCCCAAACATATAATTTCAAATGCTATATTTAATTTATTTCATTCTTTAATTGCATTCATAATTTCATTATAATTATTCTTTTCTAATTTGGCCTTATTTTCTATCAAAGTTGCTTCAGAAATGAAAGGGTTACTGTCCTGAAAATATTAAAATCGAGTTATCCAATGAGTTTTGTTTTGTTTATTGTATCTAGGCAGAGAAGAGTTTAGAGCTGGCTCACTCATTGATTAGGACTTCATTGCCGGGACAGAAGGCCATGGCAGTGTATGTTGATGTAGGAAGTGACAGATGAATTAACCAATCAGATTTTGATTTATAGTGGGAGGGGGCAACAATTTATCTCCCTAGGCCTTCTCGAAGGCCAACACAAGCAGTCAAGCCAGTGCTGTTGAGAGCAAGTAGCACAAGCTAACAACCAAGAAACTTAGGCCCTGTCCACACGGCAACGGATTCAGGTGAATCTGATAAAATAGTTTATCGTTTCGGCCTGGCGTCCACACGGCACCGGCGTTTTGGGTGCCCCAAAATGAAATCTTTTGAGAACGGGTTCCAGAGTGGAAAAATCTGGCAACGGCGCTGTTGCGAAGTTGTCTGGATGAGTAGAACGGATTTGTTTATGATGACGTCACAACCACATGACTGTCAGTGCTTCACGCCGGGTAGAAGTGTAACGAACTCGATGCGAGTTGTCAACAAATCCTATAACTTGGTTCATGAAACGCGCTTACAAAATATTTTCACTGTGAATATTTATTGTGTAATGGTGTAAAGTGTGAGAGAGAGAGAGAGAGAGAGAGAGAGAGTGAGAGAATAGCCCTTAGGGCAGAGTCTTTAGTCCAAACACTGTGAAAGCAGTACCAAACCGCGCACCACCCGTGCGCTTTCCAAAAACAAAAACAATCCCGCCAGCAAAAATAGGAAAAAAAAAGGAGCGATCTCACCTCTTTAGATGTTGGTTTAAGTCCGACAATACATTCCTCAAAAAGGGCATAGAAGAACAAGGTAATCCATCAACATGTAGCATTCAATTTATTGGACCATTAAAGAATTCTGGAGGATATCAGAATGTTGGCGTACCGGCTTCCATCTACCCCCATTCATTCCTCTTTCCACGTCTTTCGTTTTACGCTACTGATTAATAATCAAAACTTTATGTGGCTAATGCTACAGAAGAAGGGGTTTATGCACATACGTCTACTTCTTCTATTGTTCTGGTGTCTCCGATGGGACCATCTTACAGTGCACATAGAGGTGTGGCATGTGTATTGCATCGTTTTCAGCAAGCGTTGGGTTGCAATATGTACCTGATATTTTACTGATCCGTTGCCCATGTGGACGCGATTTAAAAAAAAAAAATCTCGTTGCCATTGTCGTGTGGATGTAGCCTAAGATTTCTGTCTCCAGACTCTTCTTCCACACACATGTAGCAATGTCATAATTTTATATGAATAACATTTTTTTTGTGAACTTCCTCAAATCCCTCAATTGTAAAATATGTTAATTTGTTGCGTTCCGTTAATGGTTCCACTATTGTTTCTGATGGGCCGTTAATTAGTGTAACACACCTGTGGACATTATTGTGCTTGGGAAGTCTGGAAAGGGGTAAGCTGGCTTCGTGAATCCTGCATGGACAATATTCATTAATACAGTATTTTTTCCCCCCAAGATATGATGTTTATATTTTGATGTGAGAATGTTTTGGCACACATCCACTGTTTGTATCAGATCAAATATTAAGTGCACAACTATTAGAGTCTGTTTTATCTCACACAGTGTAATGTAGCCAGTGTACTGAACAGTATGTAGCCAACAATATGTTTTAGGGTTTTTTTTTTTAAATCGTGCTTGGGGTGTCTGGAAAGGGGAAGGCCAGAATTGTTTCCCCGGTCTCTGTGTATTTATAGCATTGAGCCTCAACAACGCTTTTTCTGAGGTCCTCAGAAATCTCCTTTGTTTGTGCCATGATACACTTCCACAAATGTGCTGTGAGGATCAGACTTTGATAGATCCCTGTTCTTTAAATAAAACAGGGTGCCCACTCACACCTGATTGTCATCCCATTGATTGAAAACACCTGACTCTAATTTCACCTTCAAATTAACTGCTAATCCTAGAGGTTCACATACTTTTGCCACTCACAGATATGTAATATTGGATCATTTTCCTCAATAAATAATTGACCAAGTATAGTATTTTTGTCTCGTTTGTTTAACTGGGTTCTCTTTGTCTACTTTTAGGACTTGTGTGAAAATCTGATGATGTTTTAGGTCATATTTATGCAGAAATATACAAACCTGACAAAGAGAATACACATTCACCTGTTTATACATCATGTTCAGGAACAAACTAATGTTAATGGTGCTAAAATGCCTGGAGAGAAGCCCCTAGGATTGCTCACTTTGCTTAGGCTACATCCACACGACAACGGCAACAAGATGTTATTTAAAAAAATATCGCGTCGAAATGGGCAACGATCAATAAAATATCAGGTCCATATGGCAACGCAACGCTTGCTGAAAACGGTGCAATACACATGCCACACCTCTAGGGGCGCTGTAAGACGGTCCCTTCGGAGACACCAGAACAATAGAAGAAGTAAGGACGCATGCGCATAAACTATTATGCGTGAGACTTCATCTCATCTCATTATCTCTAGCCGCTTTATCCTTCTACAGGGTCGCAGGCAAGCTGGAGCCTATCCCAGCTGACTACGGGCGAAAGGCGGGGTACACCCTGGACAAGTCACCAGGTCATCACAGGGCTGACACATAGACACAGACAACCATTCACACCTACGGTCAATTTAGAGTCACCAGTTAACCTAACCTGCATGTCTTTGGACTGTGGGGGAAACCGGAGCACCCGGAGGAAACCCACGCGGACACGGGGAGAACATGCAAACTCTGCACAGAAAGACCCTCGCCGGCCCCAGGGCTCGAACCCAGGACCTTCTTGCTGCGAGGCGACAGCGCTAACCACTACACCACCGTGCCGCCCCCGTGAGACTTCATATTAGCCACAAAGTCAGAAAAATCTGTTCGTAAAATTACATTATAATGACCAAATACAATGAAAAGTATTTTTCCAGTCTCACCTGTGAAAGGTAATCCCATGTGATCTCGTTTGGACGGTAAACCTGTTGGTACAGTTAAATGCAGCACATGAATGAGGCATCTTTATTCTCCGCTTTGACCCATCCAATATGGCGGCGAGGATGACGTATGATTCTACGCGGAAGGCGGCGTCTTTAATGGTCCGGAATAAATTGAATGCTACATGTTGATGGATTAATTTGTTCTTCTACGCCCTTTTTGAGGAATGTATTGTAGGACTTAAACCAACATCTGAAGAGGTGAGATCGCTCCTTTTTTTCCCCTATTTTTGCTGGCGGGATTGACTCTGCCCTAAGGGCTATTCTCTCTCTCTCTCACTTTGCACCATTACACAATAAATATTCACAGTGAAAATATTTTGTAAGCGCGTTTCATGAACCAAGTTATAGGATTTATTGACAACTCGCATCGAGTTTGTTACACTTCTACCTGGCGTGAAGCACTCACAGTCATGTGGTTGTGACGTCATCGTAAACAAATCCGTTCTACTCATCCAGATGACTTCGCAACGGCAATGTTGCCAGATCTTTCCACTCTGGAACCCATTCTCAAAAGATTGCGTTTTGGGGCACCCAAAACGCTGGTGCCATGTGGACGCCAGGCCAAAATGATAAACAATTGTATCGGATTCACCTGAATCCATTGCCGTGTGGACAGGGCCTTATACAGACTTCTCGTGCAGCAGGAAAAAATGCACTGCTATGTGTTCCACATGTAGAAGAACTATCGAGGAGACGATGAGGACAACCTCAAACTTTAATCGTCATTTGGCAAGATTATGCCCAGAGAAATGAGTGACACGCTATGTTCATTGCCCTGTTGATAGCGGGGCTTGCTTGCTGAGCGATGAACTAGCTAGTGTTAACCATCTCTCAAGTTATTTGCCCTGTTGATAGTGGGCGGGGCTTGCTGAGCAATGAACAAGCTTTTTATCTGTAGCCTATTAACTAAAATGGGGCAGTCAAGCAGTAACGTTAGTCCAACACAGTAGCAGAGATGGTTTCACATAAAGGCAGCAACAGCCACCTTCAAATGGTGCAGTTGCACTCTTGTTCTCAGACTCAACTCGGATCAACCGTGGACTTGACTTGGGTGGGGTTTACATTAGACTGTATCAGCGGATCATCAGATTAACATTTTTAAAATGATTAGTGTGCACACAGCAATGCCAATACACGATTCGCGTGCACACAGCAACGCCAATACACGGATACGCTCGGCTCCGCAGGCATCCTGCGCTCGAAATCACTCCACCCTGAACAGCGAGTGCCCTCTGGAGGGTGCGCACTCCAGCCCTGCGCAGCTCACAGAGCGCGCGAGTGAAGTGCACGAGCAGTGATTCGGGACTGAGCCGCTGTGTGTGTGATCCTAGTGCATATCGGGCATGCGCGTCACTTACCACTTGCAAGTGGAAGGATGGCAAGCCTAAAGACAATCATAACTACACAATGGGCAGTATTTGCATCAGTATTTGCAGTATTTTCATACTTTTATACTCTTTAATGAAAGGTGATACAAGGCGGAAGTCCGCGCCGTTTTTCAGCAGTCGCGTCACATGACCAACGCCAGCGAATCAGGAAGGTGGATGTCACAGTGACGTTGTCCAATGACGACGCCAGCTAGAGCTCAGCACAGCGTATCCGCGTATTCTCAATGTTTACACAGCACCGGACCAGACACGATCTGGATTGAATACGTGGACCCTGGTGGATTCCCGTTTCCCGGCGTTTCCAGGCGTTTTAATGTAAACAGACAGTGCATCCGCGAAGAAAATGAGACAGATACGGTCTAATGTAAACTTGGCCTTGGACTCAACTCGAAATTTTCTTTAATGACTTGGACTTGACTTGGACTTAAACACTGAAGACTCGAGACTGGACTTGGACTCGAGGTTTAGTGACTCAACTGCAACACTGCCTGTTCCTGGAATTTAGTTCCGGTCTGGAGCAGTCACATCACAACTATAATCCCGACTATAATATCAGTTGTTGGTTTTTGTGGGAAAATGTAGTGGTTGTATGCTGTTTGTGTGCACACCCAGTGTGCTCAGCAGCACACAATGGCTAACAGTGACAGCAAGGAAGAGCTGCTTTTGATGCTCATTTTACACAGAAAGCAAAGCCAAAAAAAGAAGAAAAGGAGAATCAGGGTGCATGAAATCCTGCAGTATGTAGATGGCTGCTAATCTCAGACTCCTGGCACTCCTGCATGTAACAGACCCACTCAGGCAGTCAGTGACATGACACACACAGCTATACACTGTACATACATAAGACACATGCCTGTGTGTTTTGCTTTGGGAGTGCTAATAAATGAACCTTTCATACAAACAGGTAACCTAAACTATAACTGACAGATTTTATCCTGTTTACGGTGGGTGTTCCCACCGTGAAAGAGAAACCAGTTGAAACCAAAAGAGTGAAAGTGATTATCAAACCATTACCATGTGAATAGTATTTTATGAATGTGTAAGTGGGCACTCAGCACTCCGACTCCGGTGTGACTGAGGCCCTGTCCACACGGCAACGGATTCAGGTGACTTAGATACAATTGCTTATCGTTTAGGCCTGGCGTCCACACGGCACCGGCGTTTTGGGTGCCCAAAACGCAATCTTTTTGAGAACGGGTTCCAGAGTGCAAAGATCTGGCAACGTTGCCGTTGTGAAGTCGTCTGGATGAGTAGAACGGATTTGTTTACGATGATGTCACAACCACATGACTGTGAGTGCTTCATGCCAGGTAGAAGTGTAACGAATATCACCAGGATATCACCAGGAAAAAGCCTTACAGAGCACTAGTGAGAGTGAAACACGAGCTTGGATATTATTATTATTATTATTATTATTATTATTATGTTCAGTGTTAGTTCACAGTAGTAATGCAAGAAGCAGAATAGTGACAGTAATAGTGAAGCAAAAACATGCAATTGTACAAACACTGCAGCTCTACAGCAAAATATTCATTTATGAAATGGTCTGATTCTTAACATCAGTAGTGCCAATGATCTTCTCATTGCGATGCGAGTTGTCAACAAATCCTATAACTTGGTTCATGAAACGCGCTTACAAAATATTTTCACTGTGAATATTTATTGTGTAATGGTGCAAAGTGAGAGAGAGAGAGAATAGCCCTTAGGGCAGAGTCAATCCCGCCAGCAAAAATAGGGGAAAAAAGGAGCGATCTCACCTCTTCAGATGTTGGTTTTAGTCCTACAGTACATTCCTCAAAAAGGGCGTAGAGGAGCAAATTAATCCATCAACGTGGAGTATTCAATTTATTCCGGACCATTAAAGACGCCGCCTTCCGCGTAGAATCATACGTCATCCTCGCCGCCATATTGAATAGGTCAAAGCGGAGAATAAAGATTCATGCGCTGCCTTTAACTGTACCAACAGGTTTACCGTCCAAATGAGATCACCTTTCACAGGTGAGAAACAACAAATTAATCCATCAACGTGTAGTATTCAATTTATTCCAGACCATTAAAGACGCCGCCTTCCGCGTAGAATCATACGTCATCCTCGCCGCCATATTGGAAAGGTCAAAGCGGAGAATAAAGATTAGCTGCGTTTAACTGTACCAACAGGTTTGCCGTCCAAACGAGATCACATGGGATTACCTTTCACAGGTGAGACTGGAAAAATACTTTTCATTGTATTTGGTCATTATAATGTAATTTTACGAACAGATTTTCCTGACTATGTGGCTAATATGAAGTCTCGCACATAATAGTTTATGCGCATGCGTCCTTACTTCTTCTATTGTTCTGGTGTCTCCGAAGGGACCGTCTTACAGCGCCCCTAGAGGTGTGGCATGTGTATTGCATCGTTTTCAGCAAGCGTTGCGTTGCCATATGGACCTGATATTTTACTGATCGTTGCCCATTTGGACGCGATATTTTTTTAAATAACATCTCGTTGCCGTTGTCGTGTGGATGTAGCCTGAGTAAAATGACAAGTTTTATGTTTCATCTAAGTTAAGTAATTTAAAAAATATATAAGATTATTTGGCAGTGGGCACATAGGAAAGCACATCAGACACGAGACCTTGCACTGCAAAAATCTTTTTTACATGATCCACAGATTGTATTTGTGGCAAAGTGTGTGTGTGTGTGTGTGTGTGTGTGGCTGCGCAATCTAAAATCTCAGTTTTAGATCTCAATTTTAGAGCTCGGTTTTAACACAACACACACACTTACCCACTCTACTGCTGATGAGCTTCCATACATCTTCCTTTTTGGCTGTATCTTTGTACAGCTTGTGCTTTTTGTAATAAAGCATGGAATTCTTTGACACTTCTATAAAAGGATGTACAAAGATGCCCAGGGAAAAATAGCACGTGCTCAGACAACGTCACATGTAAACACTTACGTGGAAAAATTGCTCCAGAAGCAATCTCACCGATACCGATAAACCCAGGCCTGGGCTATAAGTATCGTTATCGGTCTGGTGTGACCACCAACCACATAAACTGCATGGGACTGATTTGTTTATAGACATCATTATAGTTGTACTTAGAGTTATCGGTATTGTGAGACTGGGCCTTTAGGCACACCCGATCCATTACATTCTTAAGAATGCAATGGATTTGAAGTCAGATTAAATAAAGGAAATAAAAAACAGCACAAATAAATAAATAAAACCTGTATATGTAGCTGCTGAAACAGTTACTGGAGAATCAACCATAGTTTTAAATATATTCACCCAGTTGCTCTGATTGACTTCTATTTGTGTTTCTTTTTCTTTATGTTGCAGCCTTTTAATTTTGGACCACAGAGTTTTCTTATCTGATTTCAGAGTTAGGCAGTTATCACCAGTGCTTTAGGGGAGAATGGGGTAAGATGAGCATAAGTGTAAGATGAGCCACCCCTTTTTTCTAGGAAACGGTACACAAATTTAATCATGTGACTGCATTTTAAGGAAGAGAGGATCATTTCTAACAGCCTGTGGAGAAGGACAGCACATGGAAAATGTGGTAAGTAAAATATGTGTAAAAATGTGATTTTTTGCTCTCCGAGTGAATTCTGTTTGTGTCCAGAGTTAAGCTTTTTTTGAGAAAACTGGAACAGATCAAAATTCAGGTGCAATACAAAGTAATAGGTGCTCTTCCAAGGTATAATAAGAGGGCTAAAGAAAATCACGAATGCTAGCCTACCTAGCTTTGAGAGGCATTTTTTCAAAGATGGCAGTTGCGGGGGAAGATGAGCCATTAGGCTTGGGGCAAGTTGAGCCACTGGCTCTGTGACGCCTGGGGAAAGAGGGGAGCTTGTCACCTTGATTTGTGCTGTTAATGCTGTAGGGAATGTCATCCCACCCATGTTCATCTTTCCCCCATGTGCGCTACCACGAGCACTTTATCAGAGGTGCTCCTGTGGGTTCAGTAGGCTACTCATCAAGGTCTGGTTGGACAAATCAACAGGCATTTGTCTAATTTCTCCAGCATATGATCCGTCACACCCACTGTTCACCAAGTAACCCCCTCTTACTGATCCTTCCGAGTCTTTGGTCTCCCACAGGATATCGTCTCTGACCGGGGGCCCCAGTTCTCCTCCCGAGTGTGGCATGGGTTTTGCAAGGTCATCGGAGCCACTGCCAGCCTCTCCTCTGGGTTCCACCCACAGTCCAATGGCCAGACAGAGAGGCTCAACCAGGACCTGGAAACCACCCTGCGAGGCCTGGCTATGGATAACCCGACATCGTGGAGCACCTGGCTGCCATGGGCAGAGTACGGCCACAACACCCTGCAGTCATCGGCCACCAAGCTGTCGCCATTCCAGTGCCAATTTGGGTTCCAGCCACCTCTGTTCCCGGACCAGGAGGAGGACGCGGGGGTGCCCTCGGTCAACCAATATGTGAGGCGGTGTCGCAAGACCTGGAGCAAGGTCAGGAAGACCCTCATCCAGACCTCCAGAACCAACCAGACTCAGACCAACCGCCATAGAAGACCTGCCCACGCTTTCCGCCCTGGGCAGTGGGTTTGGCTGTCCACCAAGGACCTTCCGCTGCGGGTGGAGAACCGCAAGCTTGCTCCTCACTACATTGGCCCCTTCAAGGTGGTGCGCAGGGTGAACCCTGTCGCCTACCGGCTCCAGTTGCCCCGGACTCTGAGGATCAACCCCACATTCCATGTTTCTCTGTTGCGGCCCGTACTTACGTCCATGTATGCCCCTGCCCCTAGGAATCCCCCCCCCCCGCATCTTCCAGGGTCAGACTGTGTTCACCGTGCATCACCTGCTTGACTCCCGCCAGGTCCGCGGCGGGCTTCAATATCTGGTAGATTGGGAAGGCTATGGCCCTGAGGAACATTGTTGGGTCCCCGCCTGGGACATTTTAGATAAAGGACTGTGCCGGGACTTCCATTCGGCCCATCCGGATTGCCCTGGGAACGTCAGGAGACGCTCCTAGAGGGGGGGTCCTGTTAGGACTGGGACTGTTTTGGCCTCTAGAGGCCGCTGTTATGTTTATCTTGTCATGGTTGTTTTGGCCTCTAGAGGCCGCCACTGTGTTTTGAGTTTGTCTTGATTGCCTGTTTCCTGCCCCACCCTGTTCCTTAATTAGTTTGTGTATAAATACCCCTCTGTTTGTTCCCCTAGTTACGGAGTCTTTATGCTATGTTGTCTAGTGCTAGTTTCCTCTGTCCCACATATCTTGCCCTTGTGTTTTTGCTTTCTTTGGACTTTGTATTTTTTGATCTTCTGAGCATTCAGCATTTTTGCTTTTCCTTTTGTTTTTTGGACTTTGAACCTTTGGATATTTTTATTTTTGGTCATCTTCTGAGCTTTTGGATTTTCTTTTTGTTTTTTCCATTGGATTGTAAATATTGTAAATAAACTGTTTTTTGATCCTCTACCTACGCCTCACGCCCCTGCACTTGAGTCATCCCCTGGTGGCCTAGTGGGGGTTTGCTGGATTATCACACCAGTGACCCAGGTTTGAATCCCAGCAAAACCCTAACACCATCACAATTTATGACATTCCAGCATTAGTCAACACAGCATTCATGTCTCGAAGAAATATCTTAGCCGGGTTTGAATCAACAGTTATCTTCCCCTACGACAGGAATAAATTCACCGATGATGATTTTGAGCCATCTGAGGTGACAGACAGACCTAACCCTGAGAATCCAGGTACATCGGCAAGCCCTGACCCTGAGGAACCAGCCATATCTGCAAACCTTAACCTTGAGGAGCCAGCACCTGTACTTCCCCTCTCGGTCACACAGCTCCAGTCACCCTCCACTAATTCTGATGGCAACTCACAACATTCCAGTGGCTATAGGTCTCCTGAGACCATCATTCCCTGCCCAAAGCACCAGCAAGAAAAGCAAAGCAAAAAAGAGGGTTAGAACAAGGATCTTGACGGACACCTCAGAAAAGGAAGAACTAGAAAGGGAAGTAGGTCAAAGACAAAACAAGAAATTAAGTGAGAAAGCAAGGAGCAAGCAAGCCAGCAAAAAAGATGATCCCTGAACCCAGTAGTTCAGAGGAAAGCACTGGAAATGTTGTGTTAAATGACAGTTCTGATGACAGCCTTGACCTTACCAGTGATGAAGAGGACCTAACGTTGAATGTTGGTGATTTTGTGGTGGCTAAATTCGCTGGGAAAAAAAAACCCAATACATCAGTTTGGTGGAAAAGCTTGACCACATTGAGCTTGAAGCACGGTTCCTTCAAAGGAGCCATACCACTCATTGGCCTGACAAGGGGCCTACATTTACATTCAAAGAAAAGGATGAGGCTGTGATTCCAAGAGAAGATGTTGTGAAGAAATTGCCACAACCTTTCTCTGTGGGAGGGACTGCAAGAAGTGAGAGGCAATTTGTCTTCCCCTGCAACTTGAAACAGTGGAATATTGAATAAATACCTGTTTAGTGTAATGCCTTATCTTAATAAGATGATGACCTTAATTTAAATTCCATTGGTTTACTATTTTACAGACTTGGTTAAGCAATATTGTTCAACTGTTTCTCAGGAAAAAAAAGTTATGTTACCAGTCTGATCTTCCCCTGAAACTTGAAACAGTGCAATACTGAATCCATGGGCTACATTAGTTTAGTGTAATACCTTAGTTTACCTTAGTGGTTAAAAGGGAATACCTTAGTTTAAATTACTTTTTTCTACTATTTTACAGACTTATACAGGGAAATTTGTTACATAGGCCTACCTGTCTAGTAGCCCTACAGCAAGGAATATTGAGTAGAAATGTTCAACTGTTTATAAAAAAAAAAATGTATAAAGTTACCGGTGTGACCTTGTTTGAGTTGAATTTTATCTGGCTAGTATAATCCTACATTTTTAAAAGGAAATAAAAGGTTTCTTCTTTGAATATCTATTATGGCTCAATTTACCCACACCTATGCTCAACTTACCCCGTACAAGGGGCAAGTTGTGCCACAAGACCAACTTTTTTGAAGGGAGTATATGTCTTAAACCATATGAGTTATCTGGAAGTTTTGGGCTACAGAAGATAGAGAAGACTTTGAAATTTTGTTTGATGTGAAGATTGCATAATAAAACTTTTCACACACATTGCAATGATGAAAAATGCAAAAAAATGGCTCGTTTTACCCCACTCTCCCCGAAGTGGAAAAAAAATAAGTGCCAGTACTCCCCATATTCACCTGTTGGCATATGAGTTGGGTGGTCGGTATCAGCCAATCATCAAGTAATACATTCTGAATTTCTACAGTAAATAAAAGATAGGAAGATAATGCAGATTTTCACAAAATTAATTTTAGAATTTGACTGCCACAGTAGAATTTGACTGTCAAAGAGCTGTGTCATCGTCTGACTCCATTTCAACTCTCGTTCTCTTTGTGCCCTTTTGTAGCCATGCCAACATTACTGTCCTGTTTTTGTTTCTTTGTTTTTCCTGTTTGTTGTTTCTGACTTCTCCATGAACAAGCGAGTGAGCGTCACATAGTCCCGCGAGCGTCGAGAGAGGCGAGGTCGTGTAGTGCACCCTGGGTAATGTAGTTTAAGTGTTATAATGAATCGCCAAGAGACACTCTGATATAGAGAGGACAGGAAAGGGTACTGTGAGCTTGTGAGAAGTCCCAGTACACTATAAAAAGTCATGGTACACCAGGGGTTAAAATCTAGAAGTGGCAGTACTGCTTACTAGTGCGTACCGGCCCACTTAAAGCACTAGTTATCACACTGTAAATTAAGGGAAAGAGGTGTACTTGATGGAAATGGCTGTCTTGTAAAGTCTGGAGTGAGAGTTGCAAAAGTACTTGAATGAGAGAGTGGAGTTGTAAAAATATTTTACAGTTGCAGAGATAACATCTCATCTCATTATCTCTAGCCGCTTTATCTTGTTCTACAGGGTCGCAGGCAAGCTGGAGCCTATCCCAGCTGACTACGGGCGAAAGGCGGGGTAAACCCTGGACAAGTTGCCAGGTCATCACAGGTGTAGCGACGATTTCCATTGTTAAATCCATGGGGATGAAAACGCTAGGCTTGGTCCGGATTGAACACATACTCCATGAAACGGTAACAAAAATAATTTATTGTGTCCATTTGGGAAGAAAACTCTGAATGAACACTGGTTGTAAATTAGGCTGTAATGCCAAACTTAACGAAAGAATTGTGAAATGATCGAAAAGTAATATAAAGCATGGTCAAAACAGAGTGAGAAAACCGACTGCATTTTCCATCGCCCCACTAAACTCAGTCCCTGCCCATATGACCTTTCACCTATGACGATGTCATTATGACAATGGGCATTACAACGTAAAGAAAACAAATTAAATCTTAATTCATATCCTTATTTCTTCATAATGCTACTTAAAGCAATTTCAATTTTCGAAACCAAAATAGGCGGCACGGTGGTGTAGTGGTTAGCGCTGTCGCCTCACAGCAAGAAGGTCCAGGTTCGAGCCCCGTGGCCGGCGAGGGCCTTTCTGTGCGGAGTTTGCATGTTCTCCCTGTGTCCGCGTGGGTTTCCTCCGGGTGCTCCGGTTTCCCCCACAGTCCAAAGACATGCAGGTTAGGTTAACTGGTGACTCTAAATTGACTGTAGGTGTGAATGTGAGTGTGAATGGTTGTCTGTGTCTATGTGTCAGCCCTGTGATGACCTGGTGACTTGTCCAGGGTGTACCCCGCCTTTCGCCCGTAGTCAGCTGGGATACGCTCCAGCTTGCCTGCGACCCTGTAGAACAGGATAAAGCGGCTAGAGATAATGAGATCTCATCTCATCTCATTATCTCTAGCCGCTTTATCCTTCTACAGGGTCGCAGGCAAGCTGGAGCCTATCCCAGCTGACTACGGGCGAAAGGCGGGGTACACCCTGGACAAGTCGCCAGGTCATCACAGGGCTGACACATAGACACAGACAACCATTCACACTCACATTCAC
The DNA here is from genome assembly GCF_027579695.1 of Neoarius graeffei. NCBI lineage: Eukaryota > Metazoa > Chordata > Actinopteri > Siluriformes > Ariidae > Neoarius > Neoarius graeffei. Next base: position 36,502,085 of record NC_083579.1, read on the forward strand.
ACCTACGGTCAATTTAGAGTCACCAGTTAACCTAACCTGCATGTCTTTGGACTGTGGGGGAAACCGGAGCACCCGGAGGAAACCCACGCGGACACGGGGAGAACATGCAAACTCCGCACAGAAAGGCCCTCGCCGGCCCCGGGGCTCGAACCCAGGACCTTCTTGCTGTGAGGCGACAGCGCTAACCACTACACCACCGTGCCGCCCCGAGATAATGAGATGAGAAACCAAAATATTAACTTTTCCAAAAACATAAAATATTAAAGTGGCTGTAACAACAGGGCTGACACATAGACAACCATTCACGGTCAATTCAGAGTCAGCAGTTAACCTAACCTGCATGTCTTTGGACTGTGGGGGAAACCAGAGCACCCGGAGGAAACCCACGCGGACAGCATGCAAACTCTGCACAGAAAGGCCCTCGCTGGCCACGGGGCTCGAACCCGGACCTTCTTGCTGTGAGGTAACAGCGCTAACCACTACACCACCGTGCCGCCCCTTAGTAAAAATCAATAACCATAATTGTGTGCTGACACCCCCACCACCTAACGTAGCACAAAATAGAAAGGGTCTACATGGTTCTAATTGATACTGTTAGAATCAGAAAAGGTTGTAATTTTATGAGCAACTTGGTTTTAGAGGTTAACTCTAACAAATTCCTGGCTGCTGCATGCTCGCTGTGCACAGTGCATATGGCACAACGCGTCATTCATTTCTGCTGGCTCCAGCACTGAAAGTGAAAGTGCCTATCACAAGCTTGACACTTACTGTACGGTGAGCTCTTTGGGATGACACTTCTGACTTCTGTTTCCAGATCATAGGAACTGCTCCACATACCAGACATCACTCAAATCCTTCTGTGTGAATTTGCTTCACAAATTTATCTTTTTTTCAAAATGTATGGTATGGAGCAGACACCAAACTGTCCTGTCTACAAATTGAAACCATTCATTCTGGAAGTGTCCTGCTGACTTTGGGCTATAATGGATCGAAATTCCACTTTTTTTTATCAGCTACACTTGAACAGCCTTGAACAACACACCTCTTAGGAGGCATGCTTCGGTTTTAATTTTGTTTTGGAATTAAAAAAAAAACGTTAAAAACATGCTACACTTTGCAAAGCAGATGAAGCCAGGAATGCCGCAAACTTTCAAGCATTGCGGAACTTCCTTTGAATTAACAATAACTTACCAGGAACGCATTCGTGTAATGGTGGACTCAAAGAGCCAAACTTTACCAGCTAAATAAAACATGGTCCCGGTCTCATATTAAAATACAATTTAGACAGTAAACTATTTAACATGTCTAGTTTTATAAGGTATAATTTCCAGGGGTGATGTCATTTTCATAAAATCAGCACTTTAAGTATTCATTTCCCTCTGTAATTTACCTAGTTACTTCTAAAATCACCATCAACAACTACACACAACGGAGCGACCTGGCAGCCTACCTCTAATCCCTTGCAAAATTCTTTGCCCTGTTGCTTTTTTGGTGTGTCTGGCTAAGTTTTGGCTGAGCTGAAGTTCTAGCTCTAATAGTAATGGTTCGCCACTGGAGTTTATGAAGATTAACATTTGTTGAACAGTTGATATAAAATGGCAGCACCACTGACAACCTGCACACCCACATTTCCTCCACTTTCTCAGAGTCCCAGAAATTATATTCAGGACAAAACCTGTAGAAATGTGTTGAATGGCACTTGTGTGTGATTAGCGGGAGGCCAGAGCCATGTTCCAGGAGCTGTAATGGAGCTGACAGTGGTGCTACTGAAGCCTGTAATCATCTCCAACAATTTCTTTGTCAGCGATGAATCAGGACCATTTACAGTCAGCGTCACGTTCATGATGGATGCGAGTCAAAAGCTGGAACTCAGACACAGATCTCAGGTTTATACCGAGACAGGAAATACAACAAGCTTTTCACATCACGAAGATCTTGAGAGGCTCGAATTCAGACATGACACAGGACACTTTTGATCATGGATCTTCATTAGTTCATCCTGTAGGTATGGAGGTCATGGATTAATTGTGATCCTCAAAACGTCTCATCTCATTATCTGTAGCCGCTTTATCCTGTTCTACAGGGTCGCAGGCAAGCTGGAGCCTATCCCAGCTGACTACGGGCGAAAGGCGGGGTACACCCTGGACAAGTCGCCAGGTCATCACAGGGCTGACACATAGACACAGACAACCATTCACACACACCTACGGTCAATTTAGAGTCACCAGTTAACCTAACCTGCATGTCTTTGGACTGTGGGGGAAACCGAAGCACCCGAAGGAAACCCACACGGGGAGAACATGCAAACTCCACACAGAAAGGCCCTCGCCAGCCACAGGGCTCGAACCCAGACCTTCTTGCTGTGAGGCAACGGCGCTAACCACTATACCACCGTGCCGCCCCTCCTCAAAACGTATCATTTAGAAATATTTGTCATGTTGACGATTTTTTTTATAATCTTTGTATTTATTCTGTGTTATGGTAGAAATAAGTACATCAAAATTTTAACTGTGAAAACAAGTGCTGTAACAATTCCAGAATGTTAGTTGTATAACTGTCAGGGTAACGTGGAACTACACTACCCATCAGCCCCTGCATGTCACATGACCTCACTGATCACTCACCTGTTTCGTGTTTGGTTCTAATTACCACCCTTATTTAAACCCTAGTTTCTGTGTGCTTCCTTGTCTTGCTTTTATCATATATCATCCATTTTAATGGCTGGTCTTTGTCCAGAGCTCTAGTTGATGCTTATGGTTTGATTCAAATTAATGTGTTCTGTTATTTAATTAAAAAAAAACTGCACTCGTATCTGCCTTTGTCTCATTATCATAGCAATAACTCAATTTCACTAAAGCAATTTCTGATTTACTGACTATCTAAGAAGCAGTGTGTGGAATAAGAATTACAAAATAATGTTCAGTAAATCAGTATTTGTGATAGACTGTGGGGTATTAAATATTAAATAAAGAACTAGGTCACAATAATGAGATAATAACTTGAAATAACGTGACCTGAAGTTATGAGATGTTTTGTCAAATTAAATTTGATTTAGGTTTTTTTCACAAATTGCAGTTTACCATTCAGAAAGATAATGAAGAGAAAGAGTATGTATGTATGTGTGGGTGGGTGGGTTGGTTGGTTTCAGTGATGTGGTGAAGAGTGTGAAAAATCACCTTCCTCATACTAGTCACTGCTTTATTGGCTCTTACACGACCACGCACACACACACGCTGTATGATGGGATGATTTGGGGGCCGTAACTGCAGTCAGTGTGAATATTCTCATTAAAGCAGAAAATAGTATGACAATCCTGTGTGTGTGTGTGTGTGTGTGTGATTAAAACTTGTATTTCCTGAACCATTAACTGTAGTTAACACTCATCTACCTCATGTAATATTATCTTCAGCTCATCCTCATTATTTAACACTTGGACTTTGTACCTCCAGCCAGTTTAATTCAAGATTTTATTATTAAAAAGTATGCTTATTGTACAAAGTGTAGCACATGTGGAGTGGAGGTTAAAAGTTTGCAATACTACCCACAATGCTGTGCTGGCAGTGGAAGAGTGGGATTTAGCCCTCATGTCATCTCTACATAAAGAGTGATGCAGCAGTGCTTTAGTCCTTAAAGGGGCATACACACAGGAAGCAATTTGCAGCAAGGGGGCAATAAGCTGCAATGTAAAGTCAATGAAAGTCAGCAACATGTTGCGATAACTGGCAAAATAACTGCTGATGATGGAAAGTAGGCAGGTATTGAGTTAAACTGCTCTCAACTTTGAGACAATGCAATTGAGGTGACTAACAATGGGAGTGAAAGGATACCATTGACTGATAGATGACATCAACACTGAGTTCCCCAAAATGTTTACCGTAGAGAGACAATGTCCATGACATTGATTGCTACATCAAAATGGAAGAGAAGCTCAGAATTGCTGTGTCCACCGTATTGAGACATGGTTTATTGCGTTTATGGTTTATGTATGGTTTCTATGTTGTTAATTAAAAGTTCAGTTTTTATCATGTTTTTTTCATCCATCCATTATCCATAACCACTTATCCTGTGCAGGGTTGCCGGCAAGCTGAAGCCTATCCCAGCTGACTATGGGCGAGAGGCGGAGTACACCCTGGACAAGTCACCAGGTCATCGCAGGGCTGACACATAGACAGACAACCATTCACACTCACATTCACGCCTACAGTCAATTTAGAACCACCAGTGAGCCTAACCTGCATGTCTTTGGACTGTGGGGGAAACTGGAGCACCCGGAGGAAACCCACACAGATACAGGGAGAACATGCAAACTCCACACAGAAAGGCCTCTGTTGGCCACTGGGCTCGAGCCCAGAACCTTCTTGCTGTGAGGTGACAGTGCTAATCACTACACCACCGTGCTGCTCATGTTTTTTTTAAACACCATTTTATTTCTTTTTTTCTTTTTTTTAGCTGAAGCTTGAAAAAATGGAAGAACCTTTGTGACATGTATCAGTGGGAGATCAGGAGAACAGGAACAGAGAAGATGTGGTGCCATGGCCACGACACATCAGCCATGATACTCTATGATCACGGGGTTCCTCAACCCTTTCCTGAAGTCACGGCCAACTGGTGGCTACATTGAAGGGGTTGGGAACCCCATGACTGCACAAGAGGACAGTGGGATAATGTGTCCAGTTATGAACAGCTGGTTCAAAATGCAGCGGCGAGGGTTCTCACACGAACAAAAAGAACAGAGCACATTACTCCAATTCTAAGGTCCCTTCACTGGCTTCCAGTAAGCTACAGAATTGACTTTAAAGTATTGCTGCTGGTATACAAATCTCTAAATGGTACAGGGCCCAATTACCTCTCTGATATGTTGCAGCAGCCTAACCCAATCAGATCTACCAGATCGCAACAGAAAAATTTACTATTAAAACCAGTTGTTAAAACAAAGTGTGGTGAAGCAGCTTTTAGCTACTATGCAGTACAGTTATGGAACCAACTGCCAGAGGACATTAAAAATGCTCCTGCTGTTGGCAGCTTCAAATCTAGGTTAAAGACCAAGCTGTTTTCAGATGCTTTCTGTTAAATAATTAATATTTTTACATTTTTTATAATCTTTACTTTCTCTGCATGTTTTAAATTTACTTTAACTTTATTCTATTTTATTCTTCTAGTTTTTTTTTCTTTCTTTTTCTCCTTTTTCTTTTTCTTTTTGGCATTTTAATATTTTATTTCTACTATTGTTTAATTCTTATTATTTTCTTTTAATTCTTTTAATTCTTTTAATTAATTCTTTTAGAATAAAGATAAAATTATTTTATGTAATTTTATTTCTCTATTGTTTACTGTTTTTGTTTTTACTTCTGTAAAGCACATTGAACTGCCATTGTGTATGAAATGTGCTATATAAATAAACTTGCCTTGCCTTGAGGAGGAGCTGCACCGCCATGCTTCCTCCTACACCTCACCCATGGCCTGGTCTTCAACCACTACTCCAACCCCTGCTTTGCCCTCCAGCTTGGCTCCTAGATCTTCCACCACAACAACAATGTCCACCTCCAGCAGGCTACCAATGAAGAGGGTCAGGGAGGACCCTTTGGCACTTGCTGGAGATGTTTGAGTATGTGGCCAGTAGAACTGAGGATTCCTGCGCAGCCTCCTTCCAATGAAAGAGGCTATGAAAAACAAGAAGGAAGGAAGAGTTGAAAATGTCCTTATTCTGCCTTGTCTTTGATGCCTATTGCAGGCAAGAAGGGTAAGATTTTTTTTTTAAATACACACAAGTTCAAAATGGGGGTACAGCTGACAAGGCTGTGGGGGTAAATCCTGCAACCCTGAATTTGTCAATTTTTTTCTAATCTGTTACATTTATGGCATGTTTTTCATAACATGTTTGATACACTGTACTTGTACATAGTTCTTAAATACACATGCACACACAGAGACATGAGTTTAAAGCTGTTCACACTGACAAGGCTGTGAGGGGTGTTGGTAAGCTGATTTACCCTTGCAGTCTCATCAGCTGTACCCTGCATTATTATGCAATATGTACTACAAATAATAGCTTCATGTAATCATATCTATAATCCAAAGCTAAAAACAGTTCAGTGTGCTTTTGATTTTCAAATGGACTATGTTTAAAAAGTGAAGAGTGAAGACACAAACCTTAGAAAACCTGTACATTAAGGAGTCAAATCGCCTAGGTAACTTAATATATTTTCTATTACTTTAAGCCCAGGTCTAAACTTTTGAATGTTTGAGATTATGTTACTTGTCATAATTGAATGGAATAAACTCTTTGTATTAAATGTGGGTGGTTCTTATAAGTGGGTGGCACAGTGGTGTAGTGGTCAGCACTGTCACCTCACAGCAAGATGGTTCTGGGTTCAAGCCCAGTGGCTAATGGGGGCCTTTCTGTGTGGACTTTGCACGTTCTCCCCATGTCTGCATGGGTTTCCTCCGGGTGCTCTGGTTTCCCCCACAGTCCAAAGACATGCAGTTAGGCTAATTGGTGGCTCTAAATTGACCGTAGGTGTGAGTGTGAATGGTTGTTTGTTTCTATGACCTGGTGACTTGCCCAGGGTGTACCCCACCTCTCGCCCATAGTCAGCTGGGATAGGCTCCAGCTTGCCTGTGACCCTGCACAGGATAAGCGGTTACGGATAATGGATGGATGGTTCTTAAAAGAGCCTTTGCATATCCCTTAAAAGGGACTTTGTTGTTTTTTTCAGGTGGCTGGTTGCCAGGATATGGCACCTTTTTCACAGAAGTATGTGGCAAAGGTCTCCCACACATGAATGGCTTCTCATGCCACATTGTTGGTCAACACTTTACTGATGATTTGGAGTGCAGAGGCTTCTTTCGCATCCTGTGAAACAAAAGATGGGTCCCCAGGTCTTGTCCTCAAAAGGAAATTGTGAAGAATGCATGTTGCCTTCACACAAGTTTCTGCATTGGCATGACCTAATGATACATTTGCCACTGCAGAGCAAGAATATCAAATGCATCCTTGACTACCAACCTTTCCCATGAAAGCCTGTAAGTGAAGACCCTTTTCCTCCCAGGGGGTTGCATACTTTGAAAGGGTCTCATCAGGTCACATTGGAGGGGGAAGTCTTCATCTGCCATGAAGATATGAGGCAGGGGTCCATGGTGTTCTACTCCTGGCAACCCTGGATATTGAGGGTTCCTGGAATGCCCAGCCAAAGGGACTGTTTGCCAGGATCCCTCCATCACTTGACCTTAGATAACTGCCAAAGTCTGTGATCTGGAAGCAATATTTTGCATCTACAACTGCCAAAAGCACAATAGAAAATGTCCCTTTGTAGTTAGAGAAGAGTGATCCAGACTTGTTAGGGGCCTGGATCACCACATGCATCCCATCAATAGACCCCACACAGTTTGGAAAGTTCCAACAATGGAGAAACTCGGCAGCAGTCCTCCTCCAGCTGTCCTTGGTGGGAACTTGCATAATTTCAACCACCAGGGAATCCCAAATTGCCCATGCCACATCCACTACTGTCTAGCCCACCATGTTGTGCCCAACCTAGTAACTGAAGGCAATGGTGTGGAATGAGTCCTCTGTGGCAAGATATCTGTCAAAACAAATAGTCAAGTCAAGTTTATTTGTATAGTGCTTTTAACAATAAACATTGTCGCAAAGCAGCTTTACAGACTTTGAATGACTTAAAATATGAGCTAATTTTATCTCTAATCTATCCCCAGTGAGCACATCTGTGGTGATGGTGGCAAAGAAAAACTCCCTCAGATGACATGAGGAAGAAACCTCGAGAGGAACCAGACTCAAAAGGGAACCCATCCTCATTTGGGCAACAACAGACAACATGACTATAACATTAACAGTCCTAACATAAAGTCAGCTTCGTTGATGCTATAAACCCCCCACCGACGGAAACCCGACCGCAAAACCGTTCACGACAACCGCAGTCCCAAAGTCAGCAAGTCAACTGCAGTCCCCAGCCACAAAAGCACCACTGCAAGAGTCCAGAGCATCCTCCAGGCACGACCCCCAACTGTCCACATGGGGCCACCCTCCACAGGAGTGATGCGATGAGACTCCAACCAGACACAAGGCACCAGGATGGATCAGGCAGGTCCGAGGAGCAGAAGAGGTCAGCATCTCAATCCCAGGACTGACATATAACTCAGAGGGACAGATTTGGGGGGAGGGAGGGAGAGAAGAGAGAGAAAACACAGGTTGTTAGGTATGCCCAATGTCACCTGAATAAGTAGGAACAGTATACATATTGCACTGAGTACAAGCAGGGACTCTGGCAACTATGACCAGCATAACTAAAAGAGGAGAGCCAGAAGGTAACACAGGCATGAGGGAGCCCTGGGACATAAAGCAGCCAGTCACAACACCATCAACAAACTTGAGTGAGCAAGTGAGTGGGGGACTGACAGCATCCATACATCCCAGTTTACCAAAACACTCTATGCCTGAGGACCCTCCAGATCTACTCCTTTACCTCATAAAACACCATTAACAAAAGGCTTGATTAAACAGATATGTTTTCAGCCAAGACAACGTATACATTAATATTTATAAAATGGAAAATCAATAAGTCAATATTATAGCCTATTATATTAAATTAAATGATTAATTTAGTGAATGCTACTCTCCATGTCATCAAAGCAATAACTCTGATACTTTTATTGCCTCTCCCTCACTGCACACAAATTGAAAGTTGTTCACCTGAGGACAGGGCTCACTAGCATGTGGTGTTATCCTCACTATTTGCGGTCTCACTTTCAGCAGCAGCTCATCAAACTCAGTACGATTCAGCCCAAAGTACTGCTGAAAGCACACTGCATCCAGATGGAGCTCTTGTACAAGTTGATTGTATTCCCCATGCTGATAGTAGGCTTGAAGCATTAGGTAAACCAAGATGGAAAGGCAACATTGTCAATGCCAGTATTTTCTTCTCAAATAGAGAGTGGTGATGACAAGGAGAGCTAGTTCTTAATGATTAATTATGTACAAGAGTTGCAATGAAATCACTAGCCATGTGATGTAATTTATAGGCATTGATCTCCCGCCAGAACATGATTATTTATAGTGCTAAGACCAGAGGTGGAAAGTAACGAATTACATTACTCGCGTTACTGTACTTGAGTAGCTTTTTTGTGTACTTATACTTCTCATCTCATCTCATTATCTCTAGCCGCTTTATCCTTCTACAGGGTCGCAGGCAAGCTGGAGCCTATCCCAGCTGACTACGGGCGAAAGGCGGGATACACCCTGGACAAGTCGCCAGTTCATCACAGGGCTGACACTTAGACACAGACAACCATTCACACTCACATTCACACCTACGGTCAATTTAGAGTCACCAGTTAACCTAAACTGCATGTCTTTGGACTGTGGGGGAAACCGGAGCACCCGGAGGAAACCCACGCGGACACGGGGAGGACATGCAAACTCCACACAGAAAGGCCCTCGCCGGCCCCGGGGCTCGAACCCAGGACCTTCTTGCTGTGAGGCGACAGCGCTAACCACTACACCACCGTGCCGCCCCCTGTACTTATACTTTTTCAAGTAATTTTTAAAGAGTGTACTTTTACTTTTACTTAAGTATGTTTTCTTTTAAGTAGTGTACTTCGGTACATTTTACATCACAACCGTTACTGAGTAAAAAAAATAAAAAAAAATAAAAAAAAAGGCTAAAACGGAGAAGGGGAAATGCATGGGCGTCGCCACCATTGAATGTGAAGGGGGCGTGTCCCCCTCACATTTCATAATTCTTAATTTGGACCCTCCCACATTTAACATAAAATATTAGTTCACCCAGCGCCGTTTCTATTGCTTCGTGAAAGAATCCATTCCACTTGATCGATAAGAGAAAACACAGCCCACTGAAAATCCACTCCGGGTTTTCCGGGCGGTCTCTACAACAGCTCACCGCGCGCGAGTGAAGCGACTCTCAGCGCGAGCTCAGAAATGTTGGTGCAGCTGCTGGAAAGTGGAGGAGGTGACGTCATCCCCATTGCAACCTCACAATGTGTAGCTTTTGCTAAAACCTTATTCTTTTGTTATCTACCCTCAAAATTAACCCTAGGACACGTTAAATTAATATTCAACTAAACAGTGAAATAAGCTTAGCCTAATGGGGTATTCTTGGTTGATGATTAATTGTTTGCAGTATTTGCTCCTCCCCAGACACAATGGACATAAGGACATTCTTTACAAAGAAGCAGAAAGTCAGTCAAAATTTGCCCACAGGACAGGGTTTTTTTGTCCCAATGGAAATGTTAGTACAGTTAGCTGGCTAGTCAATGTTAGGAGATGTATCAGCTAGCTTAACGTTAGCTATCATTTAATTCAAACCCAGTAGGCCTGCCTTACTGTAATGCCAAGAATGAGGTCAAGTCTGCTCTGATGATATTTATTGATTCCTTGTTTTGTCTGGTCTTTGGCAGTTTTCTGGAAAGTAACATGGGAAATCAGTGTATGGGGAAGGAATAGTAGAGAGGAAAGCGATGGAGAGAGATGGATGTTATTCCAGGTGGATTGTGAAGGAAAGGGGGATAAAAGTTATGAAGTGGTAGAAATTGTGGTGGCACCAATATAAGGAGTTCTATCTATAAATCTATTTGTTATACTAATCTGTAAATGCTACTGTAGTACCACCGTTGCATGTAGGTTGACAAAACTGCACTTGTTCATTGTGTGAAGTTCTCTTTTATGTCATTGCTTGACCCAGTGTAATTTTGTGTTATGAAGACTGCATGATGCCATGCCATTTTTGTTATGAGTATCGCTAAATCAGAAAAAAAGTAAAATGCACCCACTAAAGTCACTGTTGGTGGTGAACAAAATTGCACCTGTTCATTGTGTGAAGTTATTTTTTATGTGTCACCGTTGCTTGACAGTGTGATTTTGTGTTATGAAGTTTGCATGATGCCATGTCATGCCTGTTCATTGTGTGAGATTATGAATATTCTTATTTTTAAACATACAGTTGAGTGTCGCTATTGCTTGGCCCAGTGGCATGTTGTGTTACATCTAAAACTAAATAGAAAACACAAAATAAAAAGTAAAATGCACCCATAAAGTCATTGTTGGTGATAAATTGTGTCACATTCATCTCATTATCTTAGGCGTAGCGGTGGGTTTAAAAACAGGCTGATGAATATATGGACTAGTTGAATGAGGACTTATTGTTGAAAATTAATTAAAATTTTTCTGGCGGAGGACCCCCCGCCAGTGTGTCCCCCCCACATTAAAAATGCTTCTGACGCCCCTGGGGAAATGCGTTCTGGAACTGAATCACGGGAAGGACAGTTGTCGCGCGTGCGAGTCTCACACAGACGATGGCGGACATGCACCGGCGCTTTAAGGGGGGGGGGGGGGGCTTCAGGGGGCTCAAACCCCTGGGCCACAGCCAATCAGGGGCCTTGTAATATTAATAAAATAATAAACTGTCGGAATCGTGGGCCTACATTAATGTACGGATAGAAATAAGGTTAGAAATAAATGAGCGTACAGTAGCCTGCTGTAAGAGACATGGTGGATGTGGTTCGCGAAACGAACACCCACAACTGTACCAGAATAAAATGTAACAAAATGTAACGTCACGCACGAAAGCGCGCCAAAGACTGCAGACTACTGAGACACAAATTTAGAGACTTTGAAAGATGAAGCGTTCACATGTTAGCGGGGCGCATAAAAGGAAAAAAAGAGAGAGATGCAGGTAATGATAGAATCGTTGCCTAAAGTCACAGACTTTTTTAAGGTAAGGATCACCAATCTGGGCGGCACGGTAGTGTAGTGGTTAGCGCTGTCGCCTCACAGCAAGAAGGTCCTGGGTTCGAGCCCCGGGGCTGGCGAGGGCCTTTCTGTGTGGAGTTTGCATGTTCTCCCCATGTCCGCGTGGGTTTTCTCCGGGTGCTCCGGTTTCCCCCACAGTCCAAAGACATGCAGGTTAGGTTAATTGGTGACTCTAAATTGGCCGTAGGTGTGAATGTGAGTGTGAATGGTTGTCTGTGTCTATGTGTCAGCCCTGTGATGACCTGGCGACTTGTCCAGGGTGTACCCCGCCTTTCGCCCGTAGTCAGCTGGGATAGGCTCCAGCTTGCCTGCGACCCTGTAGAAGGATAAAGCGGCTAGAGATAATATGCTAGAGATAAATGAGATCACCAATCTGTTCAGAATATCAGCTACTTATCAGTTATCAGCCTACCAGCAGCTAGGCTATGTGCAGCTAGGCTAGATATGCTATGATCTGTCCAACAGTAAAATAAATCAGTTGTGATTTGAATATGTGTTGTGTGATTTGAGTTATAATCCTGTTATTATAATAGCATATTTCGATGGGGATAATAAAATGTCTAAAACGGCATCTACTGAAGAAATTGATAAAAAGATTGTAGTCTATAATTTTCACAGTTTGGGCAGCAGACAGAGTAAGCATACTGAGGGGAATAGCAATACAAAGCTAGCGCATATCCACATTTCTCGCTAGCTGTGTTGGGTGTGTTGTTAACCCGTGTGGATTTAAGTGAAATACTTGAGAAGTTCTGTGGTCAAGACAACGTTTTAAGGTAAGGACACTTGATTATTAATGTTTGCCCGCCGTGGCTTGTTGTTGACGAAAGGCCCACATGATTTTGCCTTATGCAGCTACTGCTAGCGTCATGCTTTGAACTAGGTTAAGCTCATTTGCGCTAAAGGATGGGTTTATTGAAGGACTTTGATGTAGCTAGTTTCTTTTTAAAAAATCGTATGCTCAAAACAGTATGCCCGTGTTCATCATGTTTAACTTTTTTCTTGATGGAGTGCGTGAAATATTGTTGCAAGTGGTATTTCGATGCAGTCATGTCAAAAAGGCAGTTGAATGCACGGTCTTATTCAAGGAGAAGGAAGACTTGCATGATGCTTGAACATAGATCGGTAAAATAGACCCTAGTAGGACTTGGTTTCGTGTATTTCGGTCTGTAGAGTTATGAGTTTGGCCGCTGTCCATGGTGTTTACGTTTCATATGGCCGCCGAGCCAAGTACCTTCATCATCATCATCATGTTCCCCTGTCAAAAGTTAAACTCTCTAGGGGTGCTTCTGCTGTAGCAGTTGCAGCAGTTGCTCAAAGTTTGATTTGTCCATCATCATACGTCTTATCTGTTGGGTGTCTATGCCCAGCAGATTTTCCCATTTTGTCCATTTGTAACCATTTTTGTCAAACAGGAGCTGCTTTTGCACTTGGTTATTGCCCATCCGGCAAACGTGAGCAATATATTTTAGTTGTTGTACGTAGCAGGATAGTTTTATATCCTGGGTTCCTGTCAGTTTCCGGAGGTCAGCATTGGACATCTTGTAGCTCCAGTCTATATCTTCATTTGTAGTGTTCTTTTGGTCAGGGGCATTCTTTCGTTTATATCCAACTTTAATCATTTTCCTTAGGAAGCCGTGCCACACTACCTCAATTTTGTGAATTTCACTGGATGATAGTTGCCATGCCTGTGTGCTGTACAGGAGACAAGATCGAACGCATGTCACTAGGAACTTTATACGGGTTTTTAGTAGTATTCGGTGGTCGGTTAGAACGTGTTTCAGTTAATTCCATTTCATGAATGCAACACTTATCCTAGCATGCAGGAAGTGTGAGGATTCATCACAGTTGCTGACATTATAACCAAGATATTTAAAGGTGTGGACGTTTTTAATATTAGTGCCGCCAAGGGAAATGATACTTGGTTTACATTTGATATCCTCATTGACGTTAAAAGCCATTGTTTCTGTTTTGACATATGATATTTGTAAACCAAAGCGGGTGTAGGTCTTATCATACAACTGAAGAATATTCTGAAGCTCCTCGATGGATCCAGCGAGTATGGCCTGATCATCTGCGTATAGAATCTCTGTTATGCAACCCTTTCCTGATGCTCGTGCTTTCGTACGCATTTCTCTTGTGGATACCTCATTTGGAATGCAATATCTGAACTTGAAGCCTGTATCTGGGTACAGTTTTGATATCTCATGCTGTGCAATCCTGACAACAAAGTCCATATAGATATTTAAAAACTGATGGCGATTCTAGGGCACCTTGTCTTGCAGTGAATGTTTGTTTTCATGCCGCCGAGCTATTTTTATGTATTTTATTTTTTAAAAGGACTTGTCTGTAGGTGTGTGTGTTTTATGTTTACAACACATAGGTCTACATTAGCGCACGCGCACTTGTGTGGTTATCTCTGGCCATGCCCCTGCGTGAAAGTTACGCAGTATCACTGTCCTGTCCGTGGTAATAATCAGAACCGGCTCTGTAATGATAATGCGCGCATTCTTCTCTCCCTCTGTGGTCGGATGTGTTGAGCGATATGAGCGTGGGCCTTGCGCAGCTACGCTGAGCCAAACGTAACCCATCGTAGGCTTCTAGGCTAATTATGCGCTTACACTGTAAATGCTTGACACGTATTGCAAATAAAATAAGAGTGTTTTCCTGGCCAATGGTAAGGGTAGGGTTGACAGGTAGCCTATGAGGGGCCTAGCCCCTGGGCCACGGGTGTTGATAAAGCGCCCCTGCGGACATGGAGGAGACCGAGGAACCTGTGGTGGACGACCCTGCAGAAAACGCAATTTCTTCCAGTAATGAAGTGCACCCCTGGCCCTACATACGTGATCAGCTTCGTAGAGAAAAGGGGTGACAGTTTCATTATGCAATGCAGATTGTGTGCCCAAGAAGACAACCATTGCGGCATACAAAAATTCGACGTCTAATCTGCGCAAGCATGTTGAGGTAAGTATTGTCATTGGCATCATAATCACGGGCGCAGATAGAGGGTGGGACGGGTGGGATTCATCCCACCCAGATTTAAATTCACCTCGTTCGGTCCCCCCCACTTATAGGGAGGAAAAAACGTCTATGCTGTCTTTCTTTGCATAAGGCAAACCTCACGGAAAAATCAAAAGACTAATTACCATTCGGTTTATTGAGGTGCACAGCAGTGTATACATAGTTGCAACAACTCACATAAAACAAAACAAAGACTGATATTTGGTTGGTTGAGCTGCGCAGACTGCACAGGTTTTGAGCTCGAGCTTGGTTGCTATGGTTACCCACAACAAGTTTGACAGGCATATCGGGGTTGGGGTTGGTTTGCTGGCAGCTTTGTCCCCCCCAGTTTTTTGTCCCCCCCAGTTCAAAAAACGTATCTGCGCCCCTGATCATAATGTTTCCTTTCCATAGTAAAACCGACAATAGGCTGGTTATATTCCAAAAATAGTGGATGGCATTGGTAATGTTGAAGTAGCAACCTGTTGGTACTGTAACATAACGGTAACTAGTCTGTTATTCGGTTGGCTAATCATGCAAGCAAGTTAGCTCGCCAACCTGACGTGATCAGTCCTCCTACCATTCTACATCCAACAGGCCAGAAAGGAATACTAAGCAAAACAAATAATGTTTGAATTGAATTGTTCAATAACACGCAGTGCACACAGGCAAGCTACGAGATTTCGGTGCAACATTTCACTTTCATATTTCGTGTACAATGCTTTGTGTGTGGTCAGGGCGATGTAAACGACATGACTGTGTGTATTGACCTTTTTTGTTTGTCTCAGTTTTAATGCAGCATTATCCTCATCTCATCTCATTATCTCTAGCCGCTTTATCCTTCTACAGGGTCGCAGGCAAGCTGGAGCCTATCCCAGCTGACTACGGGCGAAAGGCGGGGTACACCCTGGACAAGTCGCCAGGTCATCACAGGGCTGACACATAGACACAGACAACCATTCACACTCACATTCACACCTACGGTCAATTTAGAGTCACCAGTTAACCTAACCTGCATGTCTTTGGACTGTGGGGGAAACCGGAGCACCCGGAGGAAACCCACGCGGACACGGGGAGAACATGCAAACTCCACACAGAAAGGCCCTCGCCGGCCCCGGGGCTCGAACCCAGGACCTTCTTGCTGTGAGGCGACAGTGCTAACCACTACACCACCGTGCCGCCCGCAGCATTATCCTAAGCATTCAATTTGATACACTTCCTTTAAATAAAACACCTGGGTTGAGATGTACATATATCCTTGTTTCCTCTTCTTTTTCATTTTTGCACAACACAATGGAGGCAGAAAACACCCATTGTTAAAAGTAACGTTTTACTTTTACTCAAAGTACATTTTAAATGATCTACTTTTTAGTTTTACTTGAGTAGATTTTTTGTCTGGTAACTTTACTTGTACTTAAGTAAAATTTCATCAGAGTAACAGTACTTGTACTTGAGTATAATATTTTAGTGCTCTTTCCACCTCTGGCTAAGACTTCTGATTTATTATTTTGGTGAAACATTTAACAAGTATTTTCTTTAAAAGATTTATCTCATTTTTGATAGGAAGATCTTGCCTTGATCTCCCACCAGAACATTTAGCCAGTCATTTTTCTGTATAAAGATTTATCTGATTTTTGTTAAGAAGAATCAGTGATATAACCAGGCATTATGTTCACTAGATATTGTTACAGTTAACTCGGCAGCAGGGGCGCTGCCAGAAATTTTGGGCCCCATGAAAGATTAGAATTTTGGGCCCCCCAACTTTGCCCACCCTCGTCACAATTGCACTATTGTCATTATTTGACTTTTGATAGCCCATGGACCTTGAGTTTGTGACTTTGTTATTACATTTTATGTATTAACCAATGGTTGAAACCAATGGTTTAGAACGTGTGAACATTCCACACACGTAACCATGTCAAACACTTGACTGGTGTCGGTTATTAGTGTAACGGGTTTATTTTTTTCCACTTGCCATTGTGTGTAGTGGTGGGGAAATTCTGCGCTGGCCCTTTAAGAGCGCAGGTAGTTATGGGAACGAGGCGCTGGCCTCTTTCAGTTCGTTTTGGAAATGTAAGCGCCAATGCCACTGGACGTTTGCAGCCCGTCCTCAGCAGTGTATTTGTGTCTCATTTCTTCAGAATAAAAAGCCTGGTGAACAACACAATGCAACGTCTGTTACATTAGCAACACTTTAATCTAGCAAACTGTATATGGCGCTCGCTCATAAAAAACTTCAATCCTAAAGCATTTATGGGTTGTATTGCTGCTCACCTCCTTCTCCAAAGGGGGGTTCAGTGGTTTGTAGGGCGGAGGTCCCCCTGAGACCGAATCTGTGCATATTTAGGGCACCCCATTAGTTATGAAACTGGTTATTAGCACTAGTTATTAGCACCAGCATAACGTAATATTTCATCTTGTTTATCACACAAGTCAGTTCAGTTATTAAAATGGAAAAAATGTCACTGTACAAATTGTCAAAGTGTTCTCTTGATAGGCTAATCCAACCACGTTCATACTGTTCATTTACCATTCACTAATATTTTGAACACACATGTGAGCGATTAGCTACCTTTCTTTAGGAAAAACTGAGTGACCAGTTGCCTGCCTCTCCGGTCCCTCTCAGCTTTCAGCTGCCTTTCTTTACGTTTTTGACAGCCACTCTTCATATTTAGCGATCATAGACTGTACGCACTCCACTGCTGGCTGGCTGGCTGCTGCACCGCGATACAGCAGCAAGTAGCGTTGCACTGATCAGCACACAGATTTAACGCATCGCGCTTCTACCAGAACTGGACTGTACCATTTCGCAAAAGGGGGAGGGTTAAATGACAATATGTTGAAGAACTCAAGAAATAGACAACCTTGTTCAATTAGCTCATTTTACCAGATGGAATATTGCATTGTTGTTATTTCAAAAGTCTTATTAAAATCATCAAAAGCATATTATCAGCCCCTTAAAGGGCCCCATGGCAGTGCTGGGCCCCTAGAATTATTCTAACCTTTCCCCCCCTGGCGGCGCCCATGCTCGGCAGACAGCCTGGAATGTGCCTTAACAAAGCATTACAGAAACCAGAAAAATTTGTGGCTTTGATGTATAAACTGTGCTATCTGTGAACTACAGGAAATTAAATGTAGGTGAATTGTCACTCTTGAAGCATAGCTATGAACGCACTTTCAGTGGTTTGACTTGATTTTTTTTATTATTTTCTACATTGTAGAATGATCCTGAAGGAATCAAAACGATGAAATAACACATATGGAATTATGTTTAAGCAAAAAAAGTGTAAATGAAGCATTTTTTTAGATTCTTCAAGGTGACTATCTTTTGCTTTGATCACAGCTTGACACACTCTTGGCATTCTTTCAACCAGCTTCATGAGGTAGTCACCTGGAATGGTTTTCCAACAGTCTTGAAGGAGTTCTCATAGATGCTGAGCACTTGTTGCTGCTTTTCTTTCACTCTGTGGTCCAACTCATCCCATACCATCTCAATTGGGTTTAGATTGGGTGACTGTGGAGGCCAGGTCATCTGGTGCAGCACTCCTTCACTCTCCTTCTTGGTTAAATAGTCCTTACACAGTCTGGAGGTGTGTTTTGGGTCATTGTCCTGTTGAAAAACAAAAGTCAGTCACACTAAGTGTAAAATGCATGGGATGGCATGTTGCTGCAGAATGCTGTGGTAATCATCTGCACTTGAAACTACGTTCAAAGTTCTTACAATTTTCTAGATTGACTGACCTTTATGACTTAAACTAATGATGGATGTCATTTCGCTTTACTTAGTTGAGTGGTTCTTGACATAATATGGATTACTACAGTTGTGAAACCATGAGTTGGCCTAGTGGTTAACGTGTCTGCCTCTCAACTGGGAAATCACAAGTTCTACTTGTGGTCGGGTCATGCCAAAGACCATCATAAAACTGGTACCTACTACTATCTGGCAAGGCACACTGCAATACAGATGCGAGTGGGGAGTCAAACTCTCATGGTTACCAGAGGACTATCTCCCCAATGTAACCCTAGCTGTACAGGCGAGAGGCCGAGGGCTATAGAAATGGAGATTGGCACCGCATATGCCTTAGAGTTGGTTAGTACTGGGACAGGAGACTGCCTGGGAAGACCAGATCCTGGTGTGAGAAGGACTTTGACTTGACAGTTGTGGAACAGAGCTATTTACTGTATACCAACTAATTAACTTTTGACAAGGCACATCTGTTAATTGAAAAGCATTCCAGGTGACTACCTCATGAAGCTGGCTAAGATAATGCCAATAGTGTACAAAGCGTCATCAAGGTAAACACTAGCTACATTGAAGAATCTAAAATATGAAATATATTGTTTGTTTTTTTACTTTTTTCACCACATAATTCCATAGCAAAAAATAAATAAATAAATAAATAAATGAAAATAATCACTTCCTTTGCATTTGCCCCTTAATTCTATCCAGTTCTCTCCTCCTCTACCCTCAAACAGATCATCTTCCAAAGCTTCATCTTTCACACCAACACTGCCATCAACACCATAGTGCTCACCATCTAGTAAATCGCTAGCTCATTGAGCCAAGTCTCAACTACAGCATATAGTGGCATTGCATTCTGGGACTTTGAGTCCAGTGAAAGTCACTGGAAAATGAAGAGTGAGTGAGAAAAGAAGGGGAGGGGG
This sequence comes from Neoarius graeffei, assembly GCF_027579695.1. Taxonomy (NCBI): domain Eukaryota; kingdom Metazoa; phylum Chordata; class Actinopteri; order Siluriformes; family Ariidae; genus Neoarius; species Neoarius graeffei. The sequence continues at coordinate 36,521,526 of NC_083579.1, forward strand.
TTTAGGCACTAACAGCAAATATGTTTGAGAACACTGAACATTTTGAGTCTTAGACAGAGGACTGTGAATCAAGCATGATCATTAGAATAATACGCCATGCCAACTAGGACAGTCTGGTCAGAGAGTTCATCTGTGTCTTTCATCAGAAAAAAATATGTTTAATATTTCACACACTGCATTCTCTGGGATTTTCTTAACATGAAAGAGCTGAAAGTGTTTCGCCAGAGCCTCACTGGATGACTACATCTCACACATGTGCACACACACACACACGGCTAAACCTCTGAGCAAAGGTTAATGAAGCACACATCTGGCAAGACATGAAGACAGATTTGGTTTCAGGAGAAAGCTGTGTGAATAGAGATGCCATACATCTTTGGGAAAAGAATAAAATAATGAGAAGAATGAATGAAAAGAATGAAAAATGAAATGAAGCCTGCAATTTGTTCTGTTGTGAAGCTGATTTTTCATATTGCAGGCTGAGTGGAGGAACTGCAGTATGTCTGCTCTGTAACTTGTGTGAACAGAATGAATTAGATTTTACAAATAACAAACGTAAAAGTTGTGATTGCATAAGTATTCTCAACAAGCATGTGAAAAAATGGAAAAATGCTTTAATGGGACCAAAACTGATTTTTTTTTTCCCTTGGCACAAAGCAAAAGTTTGTCAAAAACTCAACATTTGTGAACGCCATCCCTACTGTGAAGCATGGTGGTGGTAGTGTCACATTGTACAGATGATTATGTAAACAGAAAGCAGTAGTCTCCTCCTATAAGTAGCAACATTTTACTTTCTCCAATTAGGATTTTTGTGTGACAGACAAACACTGGGTGGGCGGGGCTATAACAGGCTGTTTGTGATTGGTACATTGATTCGATAGATATATATTTCATGTAGTGACTTTAGTGTAAACACAAGTAGGTGATGAAATAATTACTGTTATAAATATCAGCACGTAAAGTTTATTAAGTGAAAAATAAACCTATCAATATTTTTATTTGTTTCCTTTTAGCTGTTTATCATTTTTTATTATTTATGAATGAATTACTTTCAAATTTTATTAAGTTAATTACTATTTTTACTACATTTTATTACTTATTTACTGTCACCTTTATAGTTCTTGTTTGTTTGTTTGCTTGTTTACTGTTACCATGTTATTCTGATGCTATACTCAGTACAGTAGGGTGTGGTTTAGGGCAAGGCCCATGAAGGTGTGTGTTTAGTGAGAGATTTTTTTCTGTTGTAGTTTTTGTTAATGCCATTATGTCGCTCCTTTTCAGAATATTTAATAGAACACCTGCTTAAAATTTATCACACATCTTGACAGTAATGTACACAGTGTGCATGCAGGACAGAGAGAGGATAATTAGCATACTTCAGTAAGTGTTCCATGTCTCCTTGAATATTTTGTCCTTCATAAATGATGTTGTCTGATCCAGAGCATTTTCTTTTTTTTTTGGCAGATTGTGTTGTTTTTCTTGTCCTTGTTAAGAGAGAAATAGTTTACTTGGCAGAAACAAAATTGTGGAATAAAGTGGATGAAAATAACGTGACCGAGACATTAACACCAAGCATACAAATGAACTCCGCTAATAAACCGGGCTGAAAAAACACAACGTGTAACAGCAATGATGGAAACACACGGAGTCTGCTGGACAAAACATCTGTATACAATTTACCCACAATATTTCACTCTGTCCTAAACCACAAACTAAACTGTGATCTCATCTCATCTCATTATCTCTAGCCGCTTTATCCTTCTACAGGGTCGCAGGCAAGCTGGAGCCTATCCCAGCTGACTACGGGCGAAAGGCGGGGTACACCCTGGACAAGTCGCCAGGTCATCACAGGGCTGACACATAGACACAGACAACCATTCACACTCACATTCACACCTACGGTCAATTTAGAGTCACCAGTTAACCTAACCTGCATGTCTTTGGACTGTGGGGGAAACCGGAGCACCCGGAGGAAACCCACGCGGACACGGGGAGAACATGCAAACTCCACACAGAAAGGCCCTCGCCGGCCACGGGGCTCGAACCCGGACCTTCTTGCTGTGAGGCGACAGCGCTAACCACTACACCACCGTGCCGCCCCTAAACTGTGATATTATTGCAAATATTATTTCGGAAATTGTGACAATTAATTAGCTAGTGTTGAAATTGTTGATCTGTACATGAGCAGTAGTGCAGTGTTTCTCAACCATGAGCCACAACCCACTAATGAGTCATCTAGTCGGCTGCAAACTTTTTTTTTTTAAGTTGAAGTTAATTTTTAGTCAGGTACAGAGGACTTTCACGTGACGTCATCATAACTACAGATTTGTTTACGTGGCCATGTTGCCTGGTGAGTTTTGTGTTTGCCAGTGACCAGCGCAAGTGTACTGATAGTGTAGACTCAGCTAAACACCATAAAGGGTGCTAGATCTCAGCCCTGGCTTGTTTATCCCTATTAGAAATCCACATTTGAGCTTACCTTTGTCATAATAAGGTATTTTTTTCTTTATCAGGAATTTCCCATAACATTCTGGCACGAAACCTGCCTCGAAATATTGGTAGGCATCTGTACTTTTTTCTGCCCTTAGCATCTCCAATGTATTTAGAAGTCCAAATACTAAATAATTCAGGATGTTGTAGTATCCCAAATCCGATATCTGGTTCGCCGAACACTTTTCAAGTAGAATAAATACATTTGTGGGGAATTTATGAACGAGGCTTTATTTTTGTCACATTCCTCCTGCATTTAATATGCACCACGCACGCATGTGCACACACAGAGAGAGAGAGTGAGCAGAATAAATACATATGTTTGTGGGTAAATTCTATGGATCTGTGATGCCTGCTGGAAAAGCAGGGAGGATTGAGACTCAAGCAGCTGTGGTGTGTTTACACCCGATACAAAAACTTGTAGCGTCTTAGCCATCATCATAAAGACATGAACAAAGCCCAGAAATTCTTCCTTACCCGAGCATCAACGATACAGGATTTATTTTGTGGTGTCCTGATCCCCAGATCTTTAATCCAGCCACATATAAAAAGTTGTACTCCTCCATGCTCTTCCAGGTTTCCAATGGTTTGTCCGTTTAGAACGATGTCTGCAGCACCAGGTAGTTTGAGATGTCGGGGAACTCAACGGATGGATAATTTTCCAACTCATAGGAAAAATCCTTCTTTGTTAGTGTGTAAGGATCTAATCCCATTGAGTGGTTTCTATATCCACTTCTTTTGAGTGTACTTCTTGGTTTTAATAACTTGCTTGTTTGCTGTACACATACATGGCAATAAGTTCTTGTGTTAATGGACCAGACTCCACTTTTGGATCATTAATCCCTTTTGACTGAGAATGCCCTGCATGCATGGTTTTATGTTGGCTCCTGGCACATCCATACAGTTTTAAATACAATACCTACAATTAAAAACAGTTTGTTTTTATTGCATTTACTTAATTCCAGGGCTCCCATCTGTAACAGGGAGTGACGTTGCATCCCATTAATACACTTTACAATAGATTATTAGATTCTAATAGAATACATGAGCCAAAATAATTTGGGATCTTTTTTTTAATGGGCCCCGACTCAATACAAGTATGAATAGGTGGGCCTTAAAGTAGAAAAGGTTGAGAACCCCTGTACTAGTGGAACTTTGTTGCTTTGCTTTGCTAGCTAATAAGTATGCTAACTAGTTAGCAAACCAGTGCAAGGGAATGGACTGAATTTTTGAAAAATTAATTTAGTTTGTATGTGTAGGCTGGTTTACATGTGTTTATCAATCCAAAGTTCCTGTCAACATTTTTTCCAGCTGGGACTCGATCTCTGCCCCCAGCTGGAACAAAGTGACTTGGCACCACCTATTTAAAAAAAAAAAAAGTAATTTGAGGCATATACAGTCTCTCTCTCTCTCTCTCTCTCTCTCTCTCTAATTGACAGTCAGGTGGGAATCTCTCACTTTTGTGTACTACATTTCCCTGTGGGTGGAAATCACACAGATGCTTCCTGTCTTCTTGCAGGTGTGTGTGTGTGTGTGTGTGTGTGTGTGTGTATGCTAGTTCCCTCAGTCCTGCATCTGTTCTTACACTCACACAGATGTGCTGAAGAGACAGAGAATTTGCAGTCGTATAAATTCTGTGAATTTTATCAGGAAGCAGCTCAAGTGCATCTGGTCACATGAAGTACGCTTCACTTGGTATTTCTCTTATAATTAATAGTCTCCTTACACCACAGCAATTTACCAACAACTACTTTGTTTAGGTATTTATTTAGAACATAATGACATGTCATACTTTTTATGCTTGTACCATACGATCAAAGTTGCTGTTATAGAACACAGGGATGAGAATGAGAAATTGTATTTTCAGCTGAAAATTTAATTGGGGGTCTGGGGGCCATCGGCCCCCAGCCAGGTCCAGGGCGGAGCCTGGTCGGGGGTCCAGGGGGCCGAAGGCCCCTGGAAGCTAATGAGTTTTATACATTTTAGACCACTAGAAATGGTCTCAGATTGCTCAGTTGAATAATATTTTCAGTCCAAAGAAGCTTGAGTTTTGGACACTAATAAACAAAAATAGTCTCAATAATGCTCAGCTAAAAAGAATTTTTAACTTCATGCTAGAATGAAAGGAATGATGAATATAAATTAAACACATAAAGACAGAATATTTGACATAATCCTGTAAATGTTTCAGTTACTTTATTAAAGAATGCAGTTACCTCTTTTGCAGTGAACTTGTCTCAACAGAAACACAATTTCCCTGTTGAACAGTTCTCTCGGCTCCCTTTCTTCACTTTTGAAGCATGTTCAATCAAAGCAATGCACCCGCGAGAGCCATAATTAATAATGTCATTGCAGTAGATACATTGGGCTTTGCCGGGAGCGTCACATTTTCCAATGAAATCGGACAATTTCTCAACTACGTCTTCAGTGGTTTTGCCGATTTTTATCTTCAAAGTTACAGTTCTCTCTAACCAGTCCCAATGGAATTTATTCTTCACGTCTTTATCTATCACCTGAATAAGCGATTTGTTTTCTTTTGTGATAATTTTCAACATTTTGAAGCTCTTATTCGCTGTTACATCCTCAATCTCCGGCCTCGTGGCGCGCCATGTTGAATGAGTAAGAAAGCAAAATGCGAAGAACCAATCAGAACGAAGCTTACATGTGACATTTTGGCCTTTCCTATCTATGCTCGTTTACCATTGGTCAAATCGCGATATTTCTCTCTCAACGGCCAATCAAATACAGTGTACGTTCTGAACTGCCGATGTAAACAGAGCCTTGTTCCCGATGGTTGACCGGGTCAACACATACCTAACCCCCCCTAAATATTTTCTCCTCGGATTTAGACGATTCACAAAAATGACCCCTGGGTTGATAAAATCCGTGGAATTCCGTGGATCCGCGGAAAATTCCCATCCCTGAGAACATTAATCCACACCTTCTTTCCAATCAGAATCCAGAATTGGACAGCATTGTGATAGAAATGCAGATTAATGCGAATTTCTAGCACTTTAACACTGTGTGCAATAAACATGCACAGTGTGTTAGGTGTCATCAAAGATCTGAAGATCTTGCAGATCTCCTGAGCCTACACGCACACACACACACACACACACACACACACACACACACACACACACAACCATTTCAAAACCAAATGCTAACCTCAGTACCACAAGCATGTATTTGAGCTTTTTAGATGCTTGATTTAAAAAAAAAAAAATGAACCAGTAAATAGGAAGGGTAACAGAGTACACACACACACCCCTTTTCATCCTCCAGACTTTTTTTTTTTTGGGGGGGGGGGAGTGAGTGAGAGTGTATCCCATAATCCCTTTCTTCCATACAGACACATCAACAAGTTTCTTCATTCATGTCAGGGTCAAGGACACCAGAAATCTCAGAGAATTTGCACAATTTCTCTCTCTCTCTCACTCACAGAGAAAGAGAGAGAGAGAGAGAGAGAGAGAGAGAGTGTGTTAACTACTAGCAGTCTCAAAGCAATCAGAGATCAGAGCAGAGTATGCGTTCAGTCAAGGTTCGTATTCAGCAGAGGTAAAAGTATTTGCTTCGCTGTATTATAGAATTTGCTTTAAATTTGGTAGCACTGCATGATGTGTGTGCGTGTGAGAGAGAGAGAGACAGAGAGAGAGAGAGAGAGAGAGAGAATCAGGCTGTCTCTTTTTTAGTGAGTCTAAAAGCCCTTTTCAACTACCCTTTTTCAGCTCACTTCAGCTCGCTTCAGCTCACTTCAGCCCGACACGGCTCGCGTTTCGACTACCAAAAAACAGCACGACTCAGCTCGCTTCAGCCCTGCTTAGCCCCTAAAACTCGCACGGTTTTGGAGTGGGGCTGAAGCGAGCCAAGCCGTGCCGAGTGAGGCTGGGGGCGTGAGCAGACACTCCCCTGTGCACTGACTGGTGAGGAGGAGTGTCCTCACATGCCCACACACACCCTGCGAGCGCGCTGGGATCTGTAAACACCGCAAACCCGGAAGAAGAAGAATTACGAATTACGAGAATTTCTGAAGCCTTATGCGCCTCGCCTCATCTATACGCTCTTGCCAGTATCTGTCCGTGTTGTCGGTGACAACAAGCCACAGCACCAAGACCAGCAACACTAAGGACTCCATGTCCTCCATGTTTATTGTTTACTATCCGGGTCGTGAGACTACCGCTTAAAAGATCACTGATGTCACTGTTTGCGCTGCTTAACGACATCACCTGACGTCCACCCACTTTCGCTAACTCCACCCAATGTGTCCACCCACTTCCAGCCAGCACGGTTCAGCGCGGTTGTAGTCGAAATGCAACTCCAACAGCCCTGCTCAGCCCGACTCAGCACGGCACGGCTCAGCCCGACTCAGCCGCGTTTGTAGTGGAAAAGCGGCATAAGCCCCACTTCCAAATTGCTGCCATTGACCAGTTTGTTCACTGGTAATGTGATATGTTAACTACAACAATATCATCAAAACAGCACTCTTTGGATTGTTCAGGGCTCTTTGCTTGCTAAAGATGTTGTCTTTAGAACCTTCTCTGATAGTGAAAAACAGTGAATGTTTAAACATATCCAACAATGCTCAGTGCTAATTACGGGAACCTGTTAATGCCCATATCCATAGAATTACAATTAAACATTGCTTTAATCTTTGGCCAACTGATGTGTTGAAATTAAATCAACAGTGTTGGATGATTTCACTTTCTCATGGTGTGTGTGTGTGTGTGTGTGTGTGTGTGTGTGTGTGTGTGTAAATCCTGTTCTTAAACACAGAGAGGAGTGACAGGTGACAGCCATAAATTCACATCCATTTCACCTTAAATCAGTTTTTACCTTCGTCTCATCTGTACTAAAATACTGAGTCTCTAAAATCATTGGCATGTGCACAGCCACAGGACTATCCATGATACACAGTTAACGATCTAAAATATCATCTCATCTCATTATCTCTAGCCGCTTTATCCTGTTCTACAGGGTCGCAGGCAAGCTGGAGCCTATCCCAGCTGACTACGGGCGAAAGGCGGGGTACACCCTGGACAAGTCGCCAGGTCATCACAGGGCTGACACATAGACACAGACAACCATTCACACCTACGGTCAATTTAGAGCCACCAGTTAACCTAAATGTCTTTGGACTGTGGGGGAAACCGGAGCACCTGGAGGAAACCCACACGGACAACATGCAAACTCCGCACAGAGAGGCCCTTGCCGGCCACAGGGCTCGAACCCAGACCTTCTTGCTGTGAGGTGACAGCGCTAACCACTACACCACCGTGCCACCCTCTAAAATATCAGCGCTAGCTAAATAAATAAAATAAATAAATATGTTGTATTATATGCATAGCATTGCAACACTGTTTTCTTTTAGCTAGGAGTAGTAGGGCCATTAGCACTATTACATATGATTAAATTTTATATCTTTGACACTAAGTATTTAGCATTTATTAGCAGCTGCATCCACCATTTGAACAGTGAACTGGGGGTAATTTCTGCTCCTTAACAGCATTCTCCTAGCAAATTCCACCTGAGGGGAACTATAAGGAGGCTAACAGTGATGGTAGTGAAGTACAGGGCTACGACCTCCACTTTGTGCATGATTTAACCTCTATATGCCATTTCAAATTTACAAAATTACCTACCACTGAAAGCATACATGCCAAGGTTGTGTCTCCGTTCCTAATTAACTCTCTTAAGTGACAACTAACAGGTTGGAGTCCCGTTAATTAAGAATACAAGCTGTCATGCACATATGGAGGAACTCAAGCACTGAGGATTCACCACCAGCTCTTGAGAAGTTATTTTGACATATCATGTACCTGTGGAGCTTCGTGCTAAAACCGGGCGAGTTTTTACTTTAACAACGATTGTCAAGAAAAAGACACCGCCGCCAAAATATCCCTGCTGAAATAGTCCAGACTCCCACTGAGTCAGAGTACTTAGCCTTTGATCATCTCTGGGTGGAGAGAAAAAGCTCAGTTCATTCCCCAAGCTGTCAAGGGTTTTAGAGGTTTTAACCGAAAAAGAGTGCTGACTTGGTTTAATCAGATAACAAATTCATTTCATGCTACATTTCTCATTGCAAAATCTCCACTATCAAGGGTAGTTTCGTAATATACAGTACCAGTCAGAAGTTTGGACACACCTTCTAATTAAATTTTTTTTCTTTTCTTAATTAATTCAAAGTCATTTCATATTTTAAAGCTTTTCTTAAATCTCATATCTTAAAGGCCTTTTGATTTCATAAAATCAGTGAAGTTTAGTTCCCTCTGAAATTTAGTCAGTGTGATACATGTTTATTTCTGTAATATCTAAAAAAAAAAAAAGCCATTCTGTTGCTGGAAAGTTATTTAATTTGAGGGGATTCCCAAACAAATAATGTGCATGAAATCATTCGCTTCGTGCAGTCAAGCAGACAAAGGAAGTCCGGCATGCATGTGCACAGGTTTACCTGCTTCCTCCTCTTTTTCTTCTTCTTTTTCTTCTTCTTTTGGGTTTACAGCAGCTGGCATTGTGTTGCATTACTGCCATCTACAGGTTTACCTTGACTGTGCACTGACAGTTACATCATTTTGTTGCTAAACGAACAGTTGATCACACCAAGGTGCTCGCTGACCGCCCATATTTATGAGTTTGGGCCTGTGTTTCCTTTCCTTGGCAACATATCTTTTCTTCTCACTTTCCGTTACTGTAGTCGGTCTTTCACATTTCATTCACACACTCACGTCCTCCATTTTTCTCTCCTGTTTCAAATTTGTATCCCACAATGCCTTGCGCAAACGAGGAAAGCCCACCACGTGATGCATGACGTAGTATCTTGAATTAGGTCATGGTGAAGCAGGAAAAAAATAGCAGAGAATTTAGGGCCATGTGGCCTTAAATTCATTAATTGTTCTATTTAAAAAAAAAACTAATAAAATTGGTAGTCTGTGATTCAAATTAATTAGCTTTCGGTCCACTAAACAAAAATAATTTGGTGTGGGGGAAAATTCTTTTTATGACCTACACTTGAAAAATCTGAAAGGCAGTCTACCTTTAAAGTAATGATAGATGTTATTTCTCTTTACTTAGTTGAGTGGTTCTTGACATAATATGGATTACCGTATTTTCCGGACTATACGTCGCTCCGGAGTTTAAGTCGCATCAGCCAAAAAATGCATTATGAAGACAAAAAAAACATATATACGTCGCACCGGACTACAAGTCGCACTTTTTTGAAGGGTTATTCTATCCACAGAATCTGTGATTCTATCTGATAAGTGGCGCGTGCTTACTGCGCGACTGCATTGTTTATTTAATAAACGAACAGCTGAGCAGTGATAACGCGCCCTTTGCCCTTAGCAGCCTAGTCTGATTATTTTAAATATCTACTACTATCTTTAATACTATCACTATCGTTACTACTAATAGCCTATATTATTATTATAACTAATATTAGTAGCCTATTACTGATGCATTAATCAGTTTGCTTTTAGAATATTTTTACCGGTAGGGCTTATTATCGCCCCATGGCTCTTTCATCTTTGTTATTAAAGCTGTAGTCATCATTGAGCAGTGTCATTCTTCATTTTTGTTGAATTTTATTTCATCAAATCAGAGGTCAAGTAGGCTATAGGTATATCATCTCCAAAGACAGGTACGGTAGTAAAAACAACCGTCTAGTGAAAAAAAAAAAAACCACTCAGAGAAAAAAACAGGCAGAAAGTGCGCCTGCCAGTTAACGTCATATCAGATAAAAACATTAAACGTTATTCAGACCATTAATACCATAACATCAGAGACGAAGAATAAAGTTCATCTTGGAAGGAGAGTTATTTTTAAAAATGCAAAACAAAATCATTTATAATAGCCCAGAGAAAAACTGGCTGAATATGTACTGTAACATCAAGTTATTCAATAGCCTATAGGCCTAAAATCAGGGCTTAATTTGAGCCGAACATGACGGAACAAGATCCGTAACCTCCGTTGTCGGATCAGGTGTTCTGTAAAGTTATCCTACCTCTTGGATTTGTCCTACCAAGGTGTTCTATAAAGTTATCCTACCTCTTGGATTTGTCCTACCAAGCCTACTGCGCGTGCGCAGAACACATGACATCATATCTTGGAATTTGGACCGAGTTTTGTCCTACTGATCAGCTGGGCTGATAGAAAATTGGTGAGTATTTCACGCATTTGTAATGCGTAATGTAGGCATATTTGCAATTCAGAAACGTATAAAATTCAGTATTTATAAACAAACGAAACGATGCCCCGTCATAACTTTGACTGCACAGTGCCCACTGCGTGACAGAATTAACAAGTTCTCATACAGACCGTTTTATTATTCAAAACAAGTCATTACAAATTATTTGACTCGGCCAAAGACTCGACCAATACGCACATAACATAAAAATCGGCAAATGCGTGAAATACTCACCGATTTTCTATCTGCCCAGCTGATCGGTAGGACAAAACTTGGTCCAAATTCCAAGATATGACGTCATGTGTTCTGCGCATGCGCAGTAGGCTTGGTAGGACAAATCCAAGAGGTAGGATAACTTTACAGAACACCAGCAGCTATTTTCATTTCATTCGGTGTTCCGGCAGCGATTTAAATGGATCAGATCACCTCCGTGACCATCACAAAGGGAAAAAAAATCAAACAATAAATTAAATAAGTAAATAAAAATGTGTTTAGTGTTCGGTTTTGATTTTGATATCTGTTGTTGATCTCTCTCCTATGACATCCACAAAATCTATGCGAAAGGGAAGGGGGGGACATGGGGTGTATACTTCCACTCAATAGAACACCGGGTTTTTTGTAGCCGTTAGCTTGCGCTGTGGAAAAAATGGCAAAAAAAAAAACAAGAAAGCTTACTAAAATTTTTAAAATGAATTCTCCAGCTTGTTTTGTAAACCCTTTATTTCTTAACTATTACTTGAATTGATTGCACTTATGTTTGCTGGCACTGCTTTTAATGAGTAGGAGAAAAACAGGGAGGGCTCGGAAAAAGACCGCAGCTTGGAATCAAACCCAGGTTCCGGGATTTATGGTATGGCGCCTTATCCACCTGAATCACGAAGTCCCGCTAGCATTGCTTTTAAATACCCTACTTAAATCCTTAAAATGAGTCATTTAACTCATGTCTTGTGTGATCTGATCTCCAATGGTGAAATAAACCGGTTGTGATGTGAGTGCAGTCTGTTATTTTAGAAGATAAATTTAATATATAGCCTAATAAAAAAATAATATTTTAACATAATATCACGACATATTACTGTCTGTAACTGTTCGTCACTAAAGCGTTTTCTAAGATCATAATGTCTGATATTATTATTATTTTTTTACACACACAATAAGCGCGTGTGCGTAAAGTTATAGTAAACCACCCCCCGCCTTTTTTTTTTTTTGAGTCGCCGGACCCACCCACCTCCTGCGTTCTGGGACCTCCCACTTCACAAATTAAACACTGCCTAAAATCATTACATAACTTATTTAAATAACTATAGGCCTATCATTAATAATAAAACACAGGTCAATCAAGTTTATCAAGCTGACGATTTCACTCCAAATCAGCAAATCCATTGAATTCCTTATCCTCGGTGTCGCTTCTGAACAACTCTGCCAACTCCAGCGGCAGACGAAGCGCCGTTTCCTCTTCTTCTGGGTGGCTGTCGTCAGACTCGGCATCAGCTCCAGTTATTCCGCGGTGAAAAAAAAAACATATATACGTCGCACCGGAGTATAAGTCGCATGGCCAGCCGAACCATGAAAAAAAGTGCGACTTATAGTCCGAAAAATACGGTACTACAGTTGTGGAATAGGGCTATTTACTGTATTTTTATTATTTACTGTTTGATCTCAAACGCATTAAGAAGGCCAGAAATTGCACTAATTAACTTTTGATGAGACACAATATCAAAACATATTTTGTCTGTTGACATTTTTTGTTTACCACATAATTCCATATATGATCCATATGTTATTTCATAGTTTCGATGTCTTCAGGATTGTTCTACAATATAGAAAATAATCACAATACAGAAAAACCTATGAACAAGTAGCTGTGTCCAACTGTTTGACTGGTACGGTAAATTCATAAATTTAATGAAACATGGTTTATATATATATATATATATATATATATATATATATGAGCAAAATTGTATGAATATATTTGAAAATGTTTGTAATCCTCTCTCCTCATGCTAGCCAGGTAGCTAAAAAACACTATCCTGACTGAGTTTCTGATAGGAACTTTTAGTTACACTCATAACTGATCCTAATTGTCAATTCAAGTGCTAACCTGAAGGGATATTATATTAATTTTAGGTCAAGTTCATAAAATATAATTATATTCACTGCTGATCTTAACCAGATAGCTAAAAATGACCGAACCAGACAGAAATTTTAAGTCATATTTGTAAATGGCAGCACGGTGGTGTAAGTGGTTAGCACAGTTGCCTCACAGCAAGAAGGTTCTGGGTTCGAGCCCAGCAGCTGGTGAGGTCCTTTCTATATGGAGTTTGCATGTTCTCCCTGTGTCTGCGTGGGTTTCCTCTGGGTGCTCCGGTTTCCCCCACAGTCCAAAGAGATGCAGTTAGGTTAATGTGGGGTGGCCTTGGGCTGAAGTGCCTTTGAGCAAGGTACTTAACCCCTGACTGCTCCCTGGGTGCTGTAGTATGGCTGCCCACTGGTCTGGGTATGTATGTATGTGTGTGTGTTTACTGCTTCAGATGGGTTAAATGCAGAGGATAAATCTCACTGTGCATGTGACAAATAAAGTTTGCTTGCTTGCAAATGTAGTGACTCACGACTGCATAAGGCAGAACAGAGACTTAGGCACAAACAGATTGGCAGGTTTAGGTGAGTTTATTTCTTTTTTATGGAAGGGGAGGTGAGAGAGGGAAGTGAGTTTTGGGAATAGGGATCAGTGAAGGCAATGAAAGTTGGTTGTGCCTAAGGTGACTGTGGTGACTAAGGTGAGCCTGGTTGCCTCTCTCCACCTCATGGCTATGTGCTTCCCAATAGTCCTAAACAGTGCTGAAGTGGTGCTGTCTCCTGAGATTCCCATCCGGTTTGGGACCACAACAATAAACCTGACAAGAGGCTGGTGGATTCTTCAATTATGCCGTCTTGTGGAACCCTGGCCACTTCCTCTTCAATGGTATGGCCTCTGGGACCTGATAGGGCCAGTGTCACTACTCTGGGTGGGGTTTTGATGTTGTGTTGTGCCAGCCGGGTTAGGCCTGGCTCTGCCAACACATCCCCAAAATGATCCACTAGTTTCCCAGGTTCTTACTGCTGTGAGGAGGTGAGATTTTCTCCCTTCTGGATCAAAGTACGATCTGGCGCCTCTGAGGAAACAGTAGCAAAGGCTGACAGCACAGGAGTGAGTTCAATCCATTTTTTAAAAAGGTTTATATGGTATGAAGCTCAAGAATATTCAGGTATTTAAAGAATTATAATAGTGGAAAAATAGCACAAGCCAGGTAGAAAACCTGACAGGTCAGCATTTAAGACAATTTGTCATGTACATTTTCACAATCTTTACTGCTAATGCTAGGCGGCTAACTTGGTAGAATTTCTAAAAGGAATATTACAGTAACTCATATTTACAATATGCCATAATCTTCACTGCTAACATGAGTCAGGTAATGAGCTAAATTAAGAGGATTTTATTCAAGTCATTTTCATTACTGTTCATAATCTTCACTGCTCATGCTAGCCAAACTAGCAAACATGTGCTAACTTGGCAAAATTTCAAGAGAATTTGTGAGTCAAAATTTAAAAAATGTAATAATCTTCACTCATAACACTTTACCATTTACCACAATTAGTTAACCTGACAGGATTTCTGAGAGAATGTACTGATACAACCCTGATTCCAAAAAAGTTGGGACAAAGTACAAATTGTAAATAAAAACGGAATGCAATAATTTACAAATCTCAAAAACTGATATTGTATTCACAATAGAACATAGAGAACATATCAAATGTCGAAAGTGAGACATTTTGAAATTTCATGCCAAATATTGGCTCATTTGAAATTTCATGACAGCAACACATCTCAAAAAAGTTGGGACAGGGGCAATAAGAGGCTGGAAAAGTTAAAGGTACAAAAAAGGAACAGCTGGAGGACCAAACTGCAACTCATTAGGTCAATCGGCAATAGGTCATTAACATGACTGGGTATAAAAAGAGCATCTTGGAGTGGCAGCGGCTCTCAGAAGTAAAGATGGGAAGAGAATCACCAATCCCCCTAATTTTGCGCTGACAAATAGTGGAGCAATGTCAGAAAGGAGTTCGACAGTGTAAAATTGCAAAGAGTTTGAACATATCATCATCTACAGTGCATAATATCATCAAAAGATTCAGAGAATCTGGAAGAATCTCTGTGCGTAAGGGTCAAGGCCGGAAAACCATACTGGGTGCCCGTGATCTTCGGGTCCTTAGACGGCACTGCATCACATACAGGCATGCTTCTGTATTGGAAATCACAAAATGGGCTCAGGAATATTTCCAGAGAACATTATCTGTGAACACAATTCACCGTGCCATCCACCGTTGCCAGCTAAAACTCTATAGTTCAAAGAAGAAGCCGTCTCTAAACATGATCAAGAAGCTGATCAATGAGCTGATCAATGGGCTGTGGCCAAGTGGAAAACTGTTCTGTGGTCAGACAAATCAAAATTTGAAGCTCTTTATGGAAATCAGGGACGCCGTGTCATTCGGACTAAAGAGGAGAAGGAGGACCCAAGTTGTTATCAGTGCTCAGTTCAGAAGCCTGCATCTCTGATGGTATGGGGTTGCATTAGTGCATGTGGCATGGGCAGCTTACACATCTGGAAAGACACCATCAATGCTGAAAGGTACAGTGGTGCTTGAAAGTTTGTGAACCCTTTAGAATTTTCTATATTTCTGCATAAATATGACCTAAAACATCATCAGATTTTCACACAAGTCCTAAAAGTAGATAAAGAGAACCCAGTTAAACAAATGAAACAAACATATTATACTTGGTCATTTATTTATTGAGGAAAATGATCCAATATTACATATCTGTGAGTGGCAAAAGTATGTGAACCTTTGCTTTCAGTATCTGGTGTGACCCCCTTGTGCAGCAATAACTGCAACTAAACGTTTGCGGTAACTGTTGATCAGTCGTGCACACCGGCTTGGAGGAATTTTAGCCCATTCCTCCGTACAGAACAGCTTCAACTCTGGGATGTTGGTGGGTTTCTTCACATGAACTGCTCGCTTCAGGTCCTTCCACAACATTTTGATTGGATTAAGGTCAGGACTTTGACTTGGTCATTCCAAAACATTAACTTTATTCTTCTTTAACCATTCTTTGGTAGAACAACTTGTGTGCTTAGGGTCGTTGTCTTGCTGCATGACCCACCTTCTCTTGAGATTCAGTTCATGGACAGATGCCCTGACATTTTCCTTTAGAATTTACTGGGATGATTCAAAATTCATTGTTCCATCAATGATGGCAAGCCATCCTGGCCCAGATGCAGCAAAACAGGCCCAAACCATGATACTACCACCACCATGTTTCACAGATGGGATAAGGTTCTTTTGCTAGAATGCAGTGTTTTCCTTTCTCCAAACATAATGCTTCTCATTTAAACCAAAAAGTTCTATTTTTGTCTCATCCAGCCACAAAACATTTTTCCAATAGCCTTCTGGCTTGTCCACGTGATCTTTAGCAAACTGCAGATGAGCAGCAATGTTCTTTTTGGAGAGCAGTGGCTTTCTCCTTGCAACCCTGCCATGCACACCATTGTTGTTCAGTGTTCTCCTGATGGTGGACTCATAAACATGAACATTAGCCAATGTGAGAGAGGCCTTCAGTTTCTTAGAAGTTACCCTGGGGTCCTTTGTGACCTCGCCGACTATTACACGCCTTGCTCTTGGAGTGATCTTTGTTGGTCGACCACTCCTGGGGAGGGTAACAATGGTCTTGATTTTCCTCCATTTGTACACAATCTGTCTGACTGTGGATTGGTGGAGTCCAAACTCTTTAGCGATGGTTTTGTATCCTTTTCCAGCCTGATGGGCATCAACAACACTTTTTCTGAGGTCCTCAGAAATCTCCTTTGTTCGTGGTATGATATATTTCCAAAAACATGTGTTGTGAAGATCAGACTTTGATAGATCCCTGTTCTTTAAATAAAACAGGGTGCCCACTTACACGTGATTGTCATCCCATTGATTGAAAACACCTGACTCTAATTTCACCTTCAAATTAACTGCTAATCCTAGAGGTTCACATACTTTTGCTACTCACAGATATGTAATATTGGATCATTTTCCTCAATAAATAAATGACCAAGTATAATATTTTTGTCTCATTTGTTTAACTGGGTTCTCTTTATCTACTTTTAGGACTTGTGTGAAAATCTGATGATGTTTTAGGTCATATTTATGCAGAAATATAGAAAACTCTAAAGGGTTCACAAACTTTCAAGCACCACTGTATATCCAGGTTCTAGAGCAACATATGCTCCCATCCAGACGACGTCTCTTTCAGAGAAGACCTTGCATTTTCCAACATGACAAGGCCAAACCACATACTGCATCAATTACAGCATCATGGCTGCATAGAAGAAGGGTCCGGGTACTGAACTGGCCAGCCTGCAGTCCAGATCTTTCACCCATAGAAAACATTTGGTACATCATAAAATGGAAGATATGACAAAAAAGACCTAAGACAGTTGAGCAACTAGAATCCTACATTAGACAAGAATGGGTTAACATTCCTATCCCTAAACTTGAGCAACTTGTCTCCTCAGTCCCCAGACGTTTACAGATTGCTGTAAAGAGAAAAGGGGATGTCTCACAGTGGTAAACATGGGCTTGTCCCAACTTTTTTGAGATGTGTTGTTGTCATGAAATTTAAAATCACCTAATTTTTCTCTTTAAATGATACATTTTCTCAGTTTAAACATTTGATATGTCATCTATGTTCTATTCTGAATAAAATTTGGAATTTTGAAACTTCCACATCATTGCATTCCATTTTTATTTACAATTTGTACTTTGTCCCAATTTTTTTGGAATCGAGGTTGTAAATGCTCATAATCCAAGTCCCAAATACTATATAGCTATCATTAGCTAGCCTGATGGGATTTGAAGACACTTTTTAGATCATATTCATGAATGATTGTGTTGCTAATCATAACCCTCTAGCTAACAAATGGTAACCTGACAGCAATGTGAATAATCTTAATCTTCACTGCTAACATCTTGTTACATCAAGGGAAGTCTAAATGTACAAATATTGTGCTTTTTAGCATTTGAGAAAATGCTAAATTTCATGATATAAGACGTAAAATGTGCAGCTAGCAGACACAGTAGTGTAATCAGTGTGGGGTGCCAAGTGTCACCGGGCCCATTTCGTGGACGAAATGCATTTCGTCCATCGCGAAATGCATTTCGTCCATCGCGAAATGCATTTCGTCCATCGCGAAATGCATTTCGTCCATCGCGAAATGCATTTCGACATCGCGAAATGCATTTCGACATCGCAAAATGCATTTCGTCCATCACAAAATGCATTTCGTCGGACGAAATGCATTTCATCATCACGAAATGCATTTCGTTGGACGAAATGCATTTCGTCCATCACGAAATGCGTTTCATCCATGAAATGGGCCCGGTGACACTTGGCACCCCATAAATCAGAGCCATCTGTTTTCACTTGTTAATCACCACCAATTTCCCTCTCTCTAGTACTTGACTAATTAAATGATTAAATTATTGGACTCAGAGTGTTATTTAATTCATTAGTGAGAAAAAAATGACAGAAAAAAATGACCTGAATATCTTATATTTGTTGTTGTTTTTTTTTTTTTGTGTGTGTGTGTGTGTGTGTGAGAGAGAGAGAGAGAGAGAGAGAGATCAGGCTCCTATTTTTCCAGTAGTTCCCATGGTTAGTGTTCCTGGTCAGAATGTTCTCACTATATTCTGACTAATACATGTATCCAGCCTAAGCTTATGTCAACAATAAGGCTAGTGGGGGTGGTGTAATGTTGCAGAGAAAGTTTTCTTAGCCAACATTTTAACCCTTTGATGCAAAACATGGGTCAAAAGTGACCCGGCTGAGTTTTTATCTTCTATATCTTTGCAATAAATTAATTCCATCATTCAGTATTCAAGGTATTCCTCAATTAACTTGTTTTTGATCATCATACATCCTTATTTTATTTTTTCCTTTCTTACTTTTTGAATAAAAACCCTTTTTGTATCACTACCCTTCTAATGCACAACATGGGTCAAAAACGACCTGCATTCATTTTCCAGGTTATTTCATGTATGGCTGAGTGTTTCTATGATCTACTTTTGAAATAAATTCATTTTGTCATTTACTTTTCCAAATATGCAGTAAATATCTTGTTTTTGTTTAGCACAAATCATCATTTTTATTTTTCCTTTCTTAAGTTATGAACAAGCACAGCTTTTGTAATTCTACATCAAGTTTACACACATGGGTCAGAACCGACCCGCATGCATTTACTCCAGCGTTTGGTGGGAACTGTGAATTGTGCTTACGTCAGACATTTCACAGCTCAGCACAGCGCCCTTTTCCCATCTAATACATGTAAGTAATGTTTTTCAATTGTTCTAACATTACCTTAGAAAAAAATTGATTATGTTTAGGTTCCCTTGAGAGTGAGTAGATTACTTGTCAGAAAGTTACAAGTAATTACTATTAGCTACCTAGCTGTTGACATATTCTACTTTAGTTAGCTAATTTTATTGTAGTTGGCTTAGCTAACTACATAGTTAATAAATAAATAACTGGCCCCATTCACTGCTAAAGTAATTACTTGAAACAAATTACTATTATAGTATTAAGACATTTAATTTTAAATCACACTTGGATGACCCATGCGCAGTAATATAAAAAGTATTTTTGTTCATAAAGTAGGAAAGAAAAAATTAAATTAATGATTTGTGGTAATTAAAAACAAGATATTTAAAGAATACTTGGAATATTCAATCATAAAATAAATTGATTTCAAAAGATAGAGCAAAGAAAAACTCAGTCAGCATGAAATAACCTGGAAAATGAATGCGGGTCATTTTTGACCCATGTTGTGCATTAGAAGGGGTGTGCATATGTTTTGCATCAAAGGGTTAATTCCAAGTAAGCATTGTCTGAAAGCCACAGCCCATCTGAGTATTGTTGTTAACCACATGAAACACTTTATGGCCACAACTGACCAAGTCACCTCAAAATGGTTCCATGAAAATGAGTTCAGCTAATATTTTAAATAGTGTTGACCGCGAGTTGGCCTAGTGGTTAGCGTGTCCGCCTCTCGATCGGGAGATCATGAGTTTCACTCACAGTCAGGTCATACCAAAGACCATCATAAAAATGGTACCTACTGCCATCTGGCAAGGCGCACTGCTGTAGGTACAGCCACCCTTTTAGAACTACAGATCCCATCAACCAACTTCCACAATGACCTACGTCACGCCTGGGTGGGATTACCTATGTCACATCTTCCCTGAGTCCATAAGTGATTCAACCACACTTCTGTCTTTCTCTTTGGCGCTGTGAGCTCTGCGTGTACAGACATAAAGAGAAATCCTCTCATCGGACCGTCTGAAACCACGACTTCTGCCTGGCAAGAAAGAAGATTCAGCGCGTTTTCATTTAACACTGGCCACGGTAAAACTACTGAAATCGCACCATCTCACTCAGATTGAGTTACAACCGGTTTTTATTTGTTCATTATAAGTAACGTTACGACTGCAGCCCAAAGCAGTTAAATAAAAGTTAGAAGCGACTGAATTCCTTCTGACTTAATTGCTGTGCACATTGTTTGATCAGAGACTTTTCCTCACGAATGCTGAAGTTCGGACCAAGAAATTCTCTGCACTTTCACGGAAGCCTCCACGACCTCTGTGAACTCCAGAAGTTTTGGAACATCTCTAAATTCTTGCATAGAAGCAAGATACTGGAAGTAAGACTGGCATTTTGGGCAAAACTAGTCTTAGGAATTAGCTTTATGAAGTAGTGTGAATTTAAACTCAGGAACTGTTTAATTGTGCACACTATAGACACTCAGAGTGTTAAATTGATCATTGTTCTATGTGTCCTCTCAATTGTTTTAATAGATAGGTGTTGCATGCCCTTTTTCCTATCCTTTCTAACACCTTTAATTTCATTATTACACATATTTTGACCTCATCAAGATTTCAGTGGATTTAGTAATGTTATAAGCTAGTGAATGGGCAGCACGGTGGTGTAGTGGTTAGCGCTGTCGCCTCACAGCAAGAAGGTCCTGGGTTCGAGCCCCGGGTCCTGCAAGGGCCTTTCTGTGTGGAGTTTGCATGTTCTCCCCGTATCCGCGTGGGGTTTCCTCTGGGTGCTCCGGTTTCCCCCACAGTCCAAAGACATGCAGGTTAGGTTAACTGGTGACTCTAAATTGAGCGTAGGTGTGAATGTGAGTGTGAATGGTTGTCTGTGTCTATGTGTCAGCCCTGTGATGACCTGGCGACTTGTCCAGGGTGTACCCCGCCTTTCGCCCGTAGTCAGCTGGGATAGGCTCCAGCTTGCCTGTGACCCTGTAGAAGGATAAAGCGGCTAGAGATAATGAGATGAGATGAGATAAGCTAGTGAATTAGCAATCTGGGCTAATCCCTTTGTTCTCAAGAAGCCACGAGGTGATCTCACCTCCCCCCCACACCTCAGATACACACACATAGACACATACACACACACATATATATCACTGATGACCATTTGAATGTATTCAACTGCTATTACTCATTTTTATCGTTGTTATAATAAATTCAATTATTCTGAAACTGTGATTGTTTTTGCTGATATATCCTTGAAGTCACACAATCTCAAAGACCTCCAAATTGCCTTTATCCAAGGTGTATATGAGTGCTATTGGCTGGCTATGTAGTATGGTAAGTAATACATTATTGCTGCATTGGTAGTGATCATAATAATTTGGAATATACCATAATTTAGCTGTTTGGTAATTTATTATTAAGCACCAAAATTAATTGTATTATTAATGAGACTGATTTAATGAGACTGATTTGAGACTGATTTAATGAGATTGATCACTCAAGACCAATTGCACCCACACTGCAACACAGATGCGAGTGGGGAGTCAAACTCTCGTGGTTACCAGAGGACTAGCCCCCCACTGTAACCCTAGCTATGTAATAGGCGAGAGGCCGAGGGCTACGGAAACAGAGATCGGCGCTGCCCTATGCGCCACATGATGTGGGAAGGACTTTGATTGATTTGATAGTCGTAGTACAACTTTTTTTATAACTGATTATACAAAAGTTCTTGATAGTTGGACTCAGGCTTTTGGAGCTAAATGTATGCTTATCATTGCTAATACACAAATAGTCCTATGTCTCAGCAGGGATGTGAAGTCTCACTCAAAAAAACAGAAGATGAGAATATACAAATCTTTGATAAAAACACCGAGAGTTAAAGCTCCATCACATAGTCATCATATTACTCACTGTAATTCCTCTTCCCATCAAACGCTCTGCCTCCAGTCATCTGTTTATGATCTCACACACACACACACACACACACACACACACACACACACACACACACACACACACACACCAGTCCTCTGTAACAATGTTAAAACACCCAAGCAATGGGTTTTACTGGCTACTGACCGTTGCATCAAATTACAGCATATTGCATCACATCATTTCAATTATTTCAATAAAAGCTCCTTACAATCAGCTCTGTGTGTGTGGTGTATCTCAATGTGAAAAAAAGTTAATGACTACAAATCAGGGCTTGACTGACTTCTCATACTGATGCAGCATATCACATGAGCCAATTACAGAATATTAGATCCCATTATTGCAATTATTAAGGGGAAGGCGTACAATTATCTGGATTTAGAACATGCCATCTATGTGTGTGTGTGTGTGTGTGTGGGGGGGGGGGGGTAGGTGTGTAGTGTTGCACAAAATGAAAAATGACAATTTTGTTCTTCAATAATTTGGTCATTCTGAATGAGTCACTAAGATGAACAAATCTGAATTCTTCCTGTTACTCTGACGTACAGTAGGGGAGACTGGGGAGACATGGGACAGTCTGTATTGCCATAAATTACAACCCTGATTCCAAAAAAGTTGGGACAAAGTACAAATTGTAAATAAAAACAGAATGCAATAATTTACAAATCTCAAAAACTGATATTGTATTCAGAATAGAACATAGAGAACATATCAAATGTCGAAAGTGAGACATTTTGAAATTTCATGCCAAATATTGGCTCATTTGAAATTTCATGACAGCAACACATCTCAAAAAAAGTTGGGACAGGGGCAATAAGAGACTGGAAAAGTTAAAGGTACAAAAAAGGAACAGCTGGAGGACCAAATTGCAACTCATTAGGTCAATTGGCAATAGGTCATTAACATGACTGGGTATAAAAAGAGCATCTTGGAGTGGCAGCGGCTCTCAGAAGTAAAGATGGGAAGAGGATCACCAATCCCCCTAATTCTGCGCCAATAAATAGTGGAGCAATATCAGAAAGGAGTTCGACAGTGTAAAATTGCAAAGAGCTTGAACATATCATCATCTACAGTGCATAATATCATCAAAAGATTCAGAGAATCTGGAAGAATCTCTGTGCGTAAGGGTCAAGGCCGGAAAACCATACTGGGTGCCCATGATCTTCGGGCCCTTAGACGGCACTGCATCACATACAGGCATGCTTCTAGAAGAAGGGTCCAGGTACTGAACTGGCCAGCCTGCAGTCCAGATCTTTCACCCATAGAAAACATTTGGCGCATCATAAAATGGAAGATATGACAAAAAAGACCTAAGACAGTTGAGCAACTAGAATCCTACATTAGACAAGAATGGGTTAACATTCCTATCCCTAAACTTGAGCAACTTGTCTCCTCAGTCCCCAGACGTTTACAGACTGTTGTAAAGAGAAAAGGGGATGTCTCACAGTGGTAAACATGGCCTTGTCCCAACTTTTTTGAGATGTGTTATTGTCATGAAATTTCAAATCACCTAATTTTTCTCTTTAAATGATACATTTTCTCAGTTTAAACATTTGATATGTCATCTATGTTCTATTCTGAATAAAATATGGAATTTTGAAACTTCCACATCATTGCATTCTGTTTTTATTTACAATTTGTACTTTGTCCCAACTTTTTTGGAATCAGGGTTGTAATTTCAACCAATCAGGTTTTAGGGGCTGCATGGTGGTGTAGTGGTTAGCACTGTCACCTCACAGCAATAAGATTCTGGGTTTGAGCCCAGCGGCCGACGAGGGCCTTTCTGCGTGGAGTTTGCATGTTCTCCCCGTGTCTGCATGGGTTTCCTCTGGGTGCTCCGGTTTCCCCCACAGTCCAAAGACATGCAGGTTAGGCTAATTGGTGGCTCTAAATTGACCGTAGGTGTGAGTGTGAATGGTTGTTTGTCTCTATGTGTCAGCCCTGCAATGACCTGGTGACTTGTCCAGGGTGTACCCTGCCTCTCGCCCATCGTCAGCTGGGATAGGCTCCAGCTTGCCTGTGACCCTGTACAGGATAAGTGGTTATGGATAATGGATGGAATCAGGTTTTAGATGACATCAGAAGTTAGATGTTGCTCCTTAGAGTAACCTGCTATCTTTGGAGCCATGAAGCTGGACACTGCAGTAAGGTTTGTGCAGTTCAATATTTTATTCAACCGAAACTTGCATTTTCTACTTTGCCTCCACTTTCATTCTGTGGTGTAATGTACGCTGGTGAATTGAAGATTTGTTAGGAATTAAAGTATTTAGCCAAGAATTACCATATATAGTGTTATTTATTCAACTTAACTTCTTGAGAAAAACATGTACCTGCATCAAGATTAAACTTATTTCATTCCTTCTTGAGAACGCAGCTTATTTGTCTCATCAGGTTTTAGGTAAACTGACATTTTTCTATCACTGTGCTAGCATTGTGTGTTCATACAATTCATATGTTACAAGTTTTGATTAAAAAAAATTTAAATTTAACATGTAGGCCTAGGTATTTTATTTTTGTTCCATGTCTCCCCACTATATGTCCCAAGTCTCCCAACATCATGTCCCATGTCTCCGCTCAATATCTCATGTCTCCCTGCAAAAATTAATAACAGAAAAAGTGAAGCCTGAAGGCCAGTATCTGTGACCAGCTGAGAATCTAATGTTGTGGTAAGAGGGTATAGTAAATACTCTCTAATGTAATATGAATGTGACACATCCTGCAAAGAATTTCACACAATCTACAAAAGCTGAAAACTCGTCCCAGGTCTCACCGCTCTCCCCTGTATTGACTCATTGAACAAATCTGAGCTGTTTATTTAATTCTGCTGTACGTTTTAGAAATTTATTCATTAAGCAAACCTGAGTCATTTATTTTCAGTATTAGCAATTCCTTTTCACACCTGTCTTTGGAGCTTTGATTCAGTCTAAAGAATCAGTTTCGATAAACATCAACCCACTGCTTAACTCCCTCTTTTTTCTCAATCTCTAAACTACTCATGTTATTCTCCTGCACTCATAAGTAACTCTGAAGAAAAATGATGTAATCTTTCACAATCATAATTTTTTTTCTTTTACCATTGCAGTTAATTATTCTTGATGAATGTTATTGTCTTCTCAAGAGTGGGAGTGGGAGTGGCTGGAATAAATAAAGTTAAAAATGAAAGGAAAAGAAAGAAAGAAACCAGCATGAAATTGTTTCAAATCAGTTCAGGGTATGGGAAAGTAAATAAGTAAGTAAATAAATAAAGCCTTTACTCAATTCATTCAATGTTCATTGCTGATTTAAAGAAAAATCTATATTTTCTTTAGTTTGTTTCTCTCATTATATTTTCTCTCATGTATTTTCTTTATATTATTATATTTTAATTCCATTTTTTTCTTATTTTCTTGCAGTGTATTTGAATCTCTTTTACTGTGCCTTATTTATTTTTTCCTGGCTTTCATATTGCTCTGAGAAAGCTCTTTGTAATGTTTTCTTTTTTCCCAAATACTATATTATTATTATTATTATTATTATTATTATTATTAGAGTGAACAAGGATGAAAGGACTGAGAAGACAAAAAAAAAACCCTGACAACTGAGTACAGGAGAAAAAAGAAGATAACAGCGTTGTTCCTTTTCCATTTTATGTTTTTCACAATCACAGATAAAAGCATTTCAGAAAGCCTACAAATGCAAAGGCTGTTTCTTTTTCTTCCATAAGTGGCACATTTTTACATTATAATGATACGCAGTGGTGTGTATAACTTTTCCAGGAAAGATGATGAGCCTTGACAGGCTTTTGTAGAAACATCTGGACTCATCCTTCCAATCAGCAAACTTGCTAAATAAATCAAATAAATAATTAAATAAACAAAATAAAATAAAACCGGGAACAGAGGAAAAATCAGGCAGGAAAATGAGGGCCGAATGAGAGACTAGGAAGCAATTGCCAGGACAAATCAAAGTGCAATCAGGCTCTGTAAGAAGTGCACAAGAGAACAATAGCAAGCCGTGATTAGTGAGAGCGGAGAGAAATGCATGATTGCAAGAGAGGTATTAGTTATCCAATCACTTAGCATTTTCTTTTCTTTTTCTCTCAACAGGTATTTGAGGGAGGGAAGGATGGAGGATGAGGGTACGGATCAGGGAACAAAGAGTGCATTCAGTAAAATTGAGCCAGTAGTGATTTTTACACACCATTTTATACACCGTGTCGACGGTTGGAAACCTCACGACATCACAAAGCTAAAGGTTAGTCAGCAGAAAACTAATCTTTTTTACATTACTGTGTAATTAAAATCATTAATGGTGTTTGCTTACTAGCTAGCATGGATTATACTAAATATTACACCCTGTAACTAAACCTAGGGGATGTGTTTCCAAGGAAACTAGCTTACAAAAGTTTATTCTAATATTATTTTATGCTAATTAGGGGTCGAGTGGATGAAAGACAGAGTAGCAGTGATGTCAGATGCAGTGTTGTTATCGAGTCACTAAACCTCGAGTCCGAGTCCAGTCTCGAGTCCCCAGTGTTCAAGTCTGAGTCAAGTCTAAGTCATTTAAAGAAAATTTCTAGTTGAGTCCAAGACAAGTCCACTATACATAGTTTTCACTGATGTCACGGGAACGCCCTCCAGCCACCATCTTGTGGGTCAAACAAAACAGACCATCGCCATTACCGGCTACGTTATCTCGGACGAATTTATGAAGTTATATAGTCAGTTTTCTAAAATAAAGATCAATGTCAGCAAAATCAAGCAAACAGAAGTATATAGATACATTAGACGACATCTCACGACAACGGTATGCAGCCAAACTGGCCTTGATTGGGGAAATTGACCCCTACGAAGCGGACAAAGATGCATTTTCAAGTGACTATGCAGGGCTGCCAAAGCCTGAAACTGACTTCATCAAACTTTAAAGGCTGTCTGATATATACAACTTTATATATTCTACAGCGCGCCTTTTGGGGGATGCCGCCTTTTTCACGGCTGAATTGCGCAGATCCGATTTTTTTTGGGGGGGGGGGGGGGGGCGTTGGAGTGTCTGATTATAATTTCAAAGTAAATTCTGTATTAAAATTACTAAATAAGCAAATCCGTTACAGTCCATGAAACATAGGAAGTATAAGGATGAGAAAAAAAAAACAGTTTAAATCGGAAAGCTGCGCACATTTGCATCCCTGGTTGATTAAACACAAATCAAATCATACAGAATAGACCTAAAATGTTTTTCAAAAATGACCCTTGCGTGAGTGAAGTGACAAGTGTCAAATACAGTGGTGCTTGAAAGTTTGTGAACCCTTTAGAATTTTCCATATTTCTGCATAAATATGACCTAAAACATCATCAGATTTTCACACAAGTCCTAAAAGTAGATAAAGAGAACCCAGTTAAACAAATGAGACAAAAATATTATACTTGGTCATTTATTTATTGAGGAAAATGATCCAATATTACATATCTGTGAGTGGCAAAAGTATGTGAACCTTTGCTTTCAGTATCTGGTGTGACCCCCTTGTGCAGCAATAACTGCAACTAAACGTTTGCGGTAACTGTTGATCAGTCGTGCACACCGGCTTGGAGGAATTTTAGCCCATTCCTCCGTACAGAACAGCTTCAACTCTGGGATGTTGGTGGGTTTCCTCACATGAACTGCTCGCTTCAGGTCTTTCCACAACATTTCCATTGGATTAAGGTCAGGACTTTGACTTGGCCATTCCTAAACATTAACTTTATTCTTCTTTAACCATTCTTTGGTAGAATGACTTGTGTGCTTAGGGTCGTTGTCTTGCTGCATGACCCACCTTCTCTTGAGATTCAGTTCATGGACAGATGTCCTGACATTTTCCTTTAGAATTCGCTGGTATAATTCAGAATTCATTGCTCCATCAATGATGGCAAGCCATCCTGGCCCAGATGCAGCAAGATGGGCCCAAACCATGATACTACCACCACCATGTTTCACAGATGGAATAAGGTTCTTATGCTGGAATGCAGTGTTTTCCTTTCTCCAAACATAATGCTTCTCATTTAAAACAAAAACTTCTATTTTGGTCTCATCCATCCACAAAACATTTTTCCAATAGCCTTCTGGCTTGTCCACATGATCTTTAGCAAACTGCAGATGAGCAGCAATGTTCTTTTTGGAGAGCAGTGGCTTTCTCCTTGCAACCCTGCCATGCACACCATTGTTGTTCAGTGTTCTCCTGATGGTTGACTCATGAACATTAACATTAGCCAATGTGAGAGAGGCCTTCAGTTTCTTAGAAGTTACCCTGGGGTCCTTTGTGACCTCGCCGACAATTACACGCCTTGCTCTTGGAGTGATCTTTGTTGGCCGACCACTCCTGGGGAGGGTAACAATGGTCTTGAATTTCCTCCATTTGTACACAATCTATCTGACTGTGGATTGGTGGAGTCCAAACTCTTTAGAGATGGTTTTGTAACCTTTTCCAGCCTGATGAGCATCAGCAACGCTTTTTCTGAGGTCCTCAGAAATCTCCTTTGTTCGTGCCATGATACACTTCCACAAACATGTGTTGTGAAGATCAGACTTTGATAGCTCCCTGTTCTTTAAATAAAACAGGGTGCCCACTCACACCTGATTGTCATCCCATTGATTGAAAACACCTGACTCTAATTTCACCTTCAAATTAACTGCTAATCCTAGAGGTTCACATACTTTTGCCACTCACAGATATGTAATATTGGACCATTTTCCTCAATAAATAAATGACCAAGTATAATATTTTTGTCTCATTTGTTTAACTGGGTTCTCTTTATCTACTTTTAGGACTTGTGTGAAAATCTGATGATGTTTTAGGTCATACTTATGCAGAAATATAGAAAATTCTAAAGGGTTCACAAACTTTCAAGCACCACTGTAGAAACGTGACAAACGAGCGATATTAAGTGTACATTACAATGTAAATGTACACTCAGCGGCTCCAGTTAAGCATTCTCCAGAGATTGTTTACATGATGTTTTGGTTTCCAAAAACAAACTTAAACACAATTGATTGTTTATTTAAACAACTTACCACTTATAAAATGATCGGAGCAGACTTTGCTGTGTTTGGAAGGCTGATAATCCTTGCGGTTGATTCTCGCAAGCCATAGATTTCTCCTTTGTATGCTGAGTTTCTTTGTTTGCTCGATTTCGTGCTCCCGTACAGTGGGAATTCCATAAAAGCTCCGCTTGACATCATCATCTGACCTATTACGACAGCCGTGAATACAACAGGTGTGCACCATTGCTAGCTTTAAACAGCCTGCTTGGGTTCTTTTGAAGACTTTGTACTCGCGCTTTACAATGTGTGCTCAGTGACCCGTACGGTAAGCTTGACCCACAAGATGGCCGCCACTAGGGAATCCCCGACTCTGTGACGTCATGTGCAAACTATGTATTGATCCAAGTTGAGCCTGAGAACAAGACGCCAATCGCACCATTTGATAGTGGCTGTTGCTGCCTTTATGTGAAACCGTCACTGCTACTGTGTTGGACTAATGTTACTGCTCGACTGCCCCAGTTTAGTTAATAGGCTACAGATAAAAACTTGTTCACTGGTCAGCAAACCCCGCTATCAACAGAGCAATGAACATAGCATGTCACTTACTTCTTTGGGTGGAGTCTTACCAAATGACGATTGAAGTTCAAGGTTGTCCCCGTCATGTCCTCGATAGTTCTTCTACATATGGAACCCATAGCAGAGCATTTTTTTCCACTGCATAAGAAGTCTGTATCAGCAAAGTGGACAATCCTAGGGGCTTCTCTCCAGGCATTTTAGTGCCATTAATGTTCATTTGTTCCTGAACATGACGTATGAACAGGTGAATGTGCTTCTCTTTGTCAGGAAGTGTAAAGTATTCTGTCAGAGATGGTTGGGAGATGGATGTAAGTGCAGAAGGTGTGTTTATTAATACAAGTGAAGATAGGTAAACAATCCAGAATGGCAGGCAAAATCGTAAAACGGTGGAACAGGCAACAGGTAGAGCGAGGCACAAACAGGCTATCGTAGACTCGACAGAATCAAAGATGAGAAACAGGAAAACAAACAAGGCAGGAACTAAGGCTCAGTAATGTGTCAGCAGTGTGACTCAATACTTTGCAAAGTAAGTGTGTTTTCACAGTTTTTATACTGGCACACTGTTTGGGCTTTAATCCTGTGCAAGTGCAAGTTGTTTATGGCACAAGCGAGAGTCCACTTGATGCGCACGCTGTCCGAAGCACGCCCGAGAGTCTATCTGATGCACGTGCCAAAGTGCACAGGTGTGACACTCTTGCACAAAATTAGTCCAAAATTAATGTATATATAAATATGCCAAATTATTATGGCATGTTACAAAAAATAAAGAAAAATCCGAGTCCTCGTCTCCAGTTTACAAGTCCAAATGTAGTTAATGCATGAGTCCGAGTCCAAATCCGAGTCATCAGTGCTCAAGTCCAAATAGAGTCACAAGTCTTTTAAAGGAGATAGGCAGAACCTTTATTTTTAAATACATTTCTGGTGGATAGTATCTCCATCCTTGACTCTTGTATGCTGCATAAATGGGAATTTTAAAAGTATATATTTTTAAGAGTTAAAATTGACTGCAAAGTTGGCATTCCAGCTGCCCCGCTGAGCCAGCCAGCCCTGAGTGTGTGACGTCACAGCGGTAACCGGTTTTAAGGCTGAGGCCTTTGACAGCTATAGACCAAAGCCAGACTTGGCAGGCGAGAGTGGTTGCAATGGCCTCTTTGTTCGGATTTATTGGAGATTCTTTGGATTCCTCAGATAGTAGTACATCTGACTGTGATAGTACTGAAATTGGAGTGTGTATACATGCTACTGCCATACACGTAGAACCATATCTGTTCGAACCATCAGAAAGTGAATCCGATAGTAACACGTCGGCCACGGAGGCCTCCACCTTACAAAATAAAGCCAGAGAAAAAAGCCATCTAGAGAATTGGATGGAATTGAACTGACAGTCTCATGTGACTCTCATTAAAACAGGATAGGTGTTATAACTTATGTAACATAGATGTACATGCATGCATTTTCACTGATAAAATGTAAAGGCTAATTAAATAATCAGATGAACTGAGACAATCACATTCTGAAGCAAATTAAATAATTTTATACCAGTAACTTAAATACACAACACAAGTTACATGTATAAATCTAAATGCAGGTAAACAACGAGTGTTGTTGTTTTTGTTGTGATGTAACCAAATGAGAGTCGCATCTTACCCGTCTGTGTTCTCGCTTCTTGAAGGCCGATCTTGTGGCCGATTGTTTTGAAACAATCTGACTTTCAGTTCTTCATTCAGTTATTTGTTAATTCGCTTCTTCCACATAAGGGAGAGATATTGCTGCTGAGGCAAGCATATCCAGCAGGAAAAAAAAGCAGATCCAGCAGAGAAATCTGACAACTGATTCTCCAGTTTCTCGAAACTGAGTACTCTGCCATTACTGCTCGGCTCACACTCCAGGAGAACTGGTGCAACTGAACTTATTTTCCTTTTCTTGTAGCTTTCTTTTCCTTTAATTGTTGGTACTGCACCCTCTTTCAATACGGGCTTATAGCCAATGCTTCTCAACAGATCAGAGGTTTCATACGAGTCATCAGTAAAATGTGCCCATGAATTTTTCGGAAAATGCGTCCAAATCTTTGCAGTTTGAACATTCTTGGACCATGAATGCAGCGTAAATCCACCTTCTGTCGTGTTGCTGCACCCGCCAGCAACACATCTACATAGCATGGCAATAAATTAGCTCAAAATGGAGGATCGAAGTTGCAGTTAGCTCTGTGTTTTAGTATAGCGAAAATGGCGATGAGACCGATAGCCTTCCCGCTGTGACGTCACAGATGTCAAGGTCATTCACTCAGACCACTATCAATATTAATAATTTTAATCATAAAACTTACTATATTAGATTTATTGTTAACACTTAAAACTATTCTTGTGCCATTCTTGAGGTCTCAAGGCATTTATAAACAAAAAGTGAGGCCATGGTTCTGTGTAACTCCTTTAAAATTAGGGCATGAGTTGGACTTGAGTCCAAGTCCTGGACTTGAGTACGACAAGCCTGGTCAGATGATCCCAGTTGTAATTGGCTGCTCAAAATTCCCTAAGTGTTTGATTTTAAGAGGGATAAATGACTTGGGGATTAGAAATAGGAAGTACATTTTCTATTGCTTAAATATCATAGTTCTTATCTGGTTATAGTTACAGTTAATATTTTGTGAAACAATTTAGTTCCTGTTCTCACTAGGATTATAACATCTGCAAACAGCTGTTCCCTCATTGGCCTCTTATTAACCTCAAGAGAGGAAAAACAAGACAAAAAAACCCCATGAAAGTCAAGAAAAGTCAAGAATTTTTTTTTTAAATCTGTTTATGTGGAGTGTCTGCTATACACGTCCCTGTGAATGAGCTGTTACTATAGAAACAATATTAGAATGAGAGCATTAATATGAACCTGTGATTTTCAGCTGCACGATTGTCAGAGCTGCTGTTCTAGAGAGTTAATCAACACCTTCTGACCAACCACAATCCAGAATTCAGCAGCGCTGTGGTGTAAAGTGTATTTAACTCAGTTTTAGACTCAAAAATTAGCATAAGTTTGGGATACACACTGCGGCTTGGCTGGATTACACTCATTAGGTGTTACGTGGCAGATAAGTGGCATTGATAAAATATCTCTGAGATAAGGACGGACATTACTGGAGCATCAGCACCAAGGCAGAGACTTAGAGCTGATTTATTTCAGAAACTCTTTAAATGTGTATTTTTTTCTTCCTTTGAACACAGAGCACATTAAGAAGACAGCATGTGCAGAAATAGATTTGAACTCTTTGGTTTTGTTTCCACTTCAATCGTAATGGAATCTCATCTGCTTTTCTCCCGTCTGCACATCCGAGCCTGAACCAATCCCAACACTCTGATGAATTCTGTATTTACTCCTCCGGAGACGTTCCTCTGAGAGATGGAACACACGGCTCATTATTCTACAGCATCGTGCTGCCGGAATGAGAAAAAAATAAAAATAAAAATATTATGGAGCTGGATTTGGAGATTTCTTCCCTGTGATTAGGACATGATGTGTTTTTTATATTTTCCAGCTTATTACACAGGAGTCATGCATCATTATTTTAATTATCATTACTGATGAAATGTGGGAATGATGTTAGAAGTGTCATGACACCACATATATATATACGGGCGGCACGGTGGTGTAGTGGTTAGCGCTGTCGCCTCACAGCAAGAAGGTCCGGGTTCGAGCCCCGTGGCCGTGTGGGTTTCCTCCGGGTGCTCCGGTTTCCACCACAGTCCAAAAACATGCAGGTTAGGTTAACTGGTGACTCTAAATTGACTGTAGGTGTGAATGTGAATGGATGTCTGTGTCTATGTGTCAGCCCTGTGATGACCTGGCGACTTGTCCAGGGTGTACCCCGCCTTTCACTCGTAGTCAGCTGGGATAGGCTCCAGCTTGCCTGCGACCCTGTAGAATAGGATAAAGCGGCTAGAGATAATGAGATGAGATGATGGATATACACACAGTATACACACAGTGGTGCTTGAAAGTTTGTGAACCCTTTAGAATTCTCTATATTTCTGCATAAATATGACCTAAAACATCATCAGATTTTCACACAACTCATAAAAGTAGATAAAGCGAACCCAGTTAAACAAATGAGACAAAAATATTATACTTGGTCATTTATGTATTGAGGAAAATGATCCAATATTACATATCTGTGAGTGGCAAAAGTATGTGAACCTTTGTTTCAGTATCTGGTGTGACCCCCTTGTGCAGCAATAACTGCAACTAAACGTTTGCGGTAACTGTTGATCAGTCGTGCACACCGGCTTGGAGGAATTTTAGCCCATTCCTCCGTACAGAACAGCTTCAACTCTGGGATGTTGGTGGGTTTCCTCACATGAACTGCTCGCTTCAGGTCTTTCCACAACATTTCCATTGGATTAAGGTCAGGACTTTGACTTGGCCATTCCTAAACATTAACTTTATTCTTCTTTAACCATTCTTTGGTAGAACGACTTGTGTGCTTAGGGTCATTGTCTTACTGCATGACCCAGACCCACCGTCTCTTGAGATTCAGTTCATGGACTGATGTCCTGACATTTTCCTTTAGAATTCGCTGGTATAATTCAGAACTCACTGTTCCATTAATGATGGCAAGCCATCCTGGCCCAGATGCAGCAAAACAGGCCCAAACCAGGATACTACCACCACCATGTTTCACAGATGGGATAAGGTTCTTATGCTGGAATGAAGTATTTTCCTTTCACCAAACATAACGCTTCTCATTTTAACCAAAAAGTTCTATTTTGGTCTCATCCATCCACAAAACATTTTTCCAATAGCCTTCTGGCTTGTCCACATGATCTTTAGCAAACTGCAGACGAGCAGCAATGTTCTTTTTGGAGAGCAGTGGCTTTCTCCTTGCAACCCTGCCATGTGCGCCATTGTTGTTCAGTGTTCTCCTGATGGTGGACTCATGAACATAAACATTAGCCAATGTGAGAGAGGCCTTCAGTTGCTTAGATGTTACCCTGGAGTCCTTTCTGACCTCACCGACTATTACACGCCTTGCTCTTGGAGTGATCTTTGTTGGTTGACCACTCCTGGGGAGGGTAACAATGGTCTTGAATTTCCTCCATTTGTACACAGTCTGTCTGACTGTGGATTGGTGGAGTCCAAACTCTTTAGAGGTGGTTTTGTAACCTTTTCCAGCCTGATGAGCATCAACAACGCTTTTTCTTAGGTCCTCAAAAATCTCCTTTGTTCGTGCCATGATGCACTTCCACAAACATGTGTTGTGAAGATCAGACTTTGATAGATCCCTGTTCTTTAAATAAAACAGGGTGCCCACTCACACCTGATTGTCATCCCATTGATTGAAGACACCTGACTATAATTTCACCTTCAAATTCACTGCTAATCCTAGAGGTTCACATACTTTTGCCACTCACAGATATGTAATATTGGATCATTTTCCTCAATAAATAAATGACCAAGTATGATATTTTTGTCTCATTTGTTTAACTGGGTTCTCTTTATCTACTTTTAGGACTTGTGTGAAAATCTGATGTTTTAGGTCATATTTATGCAGAAATATAGAGAATTCTAAAGGGTTCACAAACTTTCAAGCACCACTGTATAATTTTATTTTTTCATACAAACTTTGACTTCTACTAGGCATATCAGGTGAAATTTCAAATTCAGTCCAATTTGCTTGAAACTGCTCTCTTTGAATTCAGAATTGAATGCAGAACAACATGCTTTTTACATAATTAAAATATATGTTTATCTGTTCTTGAGATATTACAAATCAAAAATTGCAAAACTGGCTTAATTTTTAGAAAACTGGAGTAATATTATGTATTCGGATAACATGGTCCAAAATGGGCCTCATGAACGAATATGATCAAATGTTTTTTCTTAATAAATTTTGTATTTTTCAAGATATTTGCATGGAAATTTGCAGGCACATAGATGGTTGTATACTGAATACAAAGTTTGAAAAATTAGTGAAAACACATTATGTAAATTAGTATTTAATTGTATAAATTATGCTAATTAGGTAAAACCGTTAAATCAGTAAACTCAATAAAAAGTAATGAAAGGTTATTTCTAATACCCTCTTTGTGCTCTGTAGGCCTTTGTATTTCTCAAACATAAGGCCTAGTGTTTATATGAATATAAATTATAAAGAATATAAATTATTATTTTGATGAATATTCACAACTTTCAAAGCTAACCTCGAAAAAACTGTATGATCCCCATCCAATAAACAATTCCAATTAACTGAACTGAAATTGGCACTCGCATTTCTTACTTCTGTTTTTTTTTAATATCATTCTGACCACTAAGATCTCAATATCTTTCATCAAAACAACTACAGTTATATTCCAAAATAGTTATTTATTTACATGAATCAGTTTGAATTGAAAAAATAAGTCAGTAAAGCTATGAAAACTCACTTCAAAGTCTCCCATGAATCCATCCATTATCTGTAGCCACTTATCCTGTACAGGGTTACAGGCAAGCTGGAGCCTATCCCAGCTGACTATGGGTGAGAGGCAGGGTACACCCTGGACAAGTCACCAGGTCATTGCAGGGCTGACACATAGAGTCAAACAACCATTCACACTCACACCTACGGTCAATTTAGAGCCACCGATTAGCCTAACCTGCATGTCTTTGGACTGTGGGGGAAACCGGAGCACCCAGAGGAAACCCACACAGACATGGGGAGAACATGCAAACTCCCCACAGAAAGGCCCTCATTGGCCACTGGGCTCGAACCCAGAACCTTCTTGTTGTGAGGTGACCGTGCTAACCACTACACCACCCTGCCACCCCTTCCATGAATCATAACATCAAAACTTATATAATATTACACATACAGTGTCTTGCAAAATAATTCATAACCCTTGGTGTTTGTCCTGTTTTGTCGCATTACAAGCTGGAATTAAAATGGATTTTTAGGAAGGTTAGCACCATTTGATTTACACAACATGCCTAGAACTTTAAAGGTGAAAATTGTTGTTTTGTGTGTGTGTGTCTGTGTGTGTAATTATTCATTGTATTTTCTCATTTTTGTTCCTTTGCTTTTCATTCCCTGTGTGATCTATCTATCTATCTATCTATCCATCTATCTATCTATCTATCTATCTATCTATCTATCTATCTATCTATCTATCTATCTATCTATCTATCTATCTATGTCATACAGTTGCCATCAGAAGTTCTTATTTTATCTTTAACATCTTTTGCAAGACAGGCTAAATATGTTTCTTCTTTTACAAGAGAGGCTAAATATATTTCTTTACCCATAATCCCTTAGTTTGTTTACACATGCAACACACTCTTCTCTCTAGTCAGCCGCAGGTGCAGGGGAATTTCCCCACTCCATACAAGTCTCACTATGAGTTATAAAGTTCATAGAATGTCATTGAGCAGACAAAGTTTCAGTTTCTTTCGTCAGCCTCAAGAGTCACTGGTGATAGGGAGCCTTTCTCCAGTTGATTCCTGATCTCCACAAGCTTCCGCTGGTTCGCCTTTCTTCTTCTGTTTCAAGTTCAAGTTCAAGTTCAAGATTACTTTATTTGTCCCATCAATGGGCAATTTAGTTTACAGCTCAGTCTCTATCAGACGACAATAAATTAAAAATAATTAAGAGAACACAAGACATATACACATACATCCAATATACACACACCCAGTCAAACATCACACCCTACCCTGACAGTGATAGCCAGCATTTAATAAATCAAGTTCTCATTGGTGTACTCTATCCCTACCATCTTATTTAATAATCTAATACTTACAGGGATGAAAGAATTTGAGTACCTATTTGTTTTCGCTCTGACCGAGTAATAGCGCCTCCCAGAGGGCATTAAAGAAAACTGACCACTTAACACTGCGATGCTTCTTGATTTCTCCTTCTGCCTTTCTTCTTGCTTTTGGATCTAAATGCACATAATTTATGACATATGAAACAGAGGACAATGTGACGCCTATATTTATATGCAGGCCTAGAAATTCATATATTTTTTTTCACTACCAGCCAGACTAGTTACCTTCCAAAGTAACTAGCCAAACAGAAAATCAACTAGCCAAAATTTGTTCATGAATGAATTTTACTTCTGTCAAAAATAACTCAAAAGAAAGTAGTTACCATTGTTCATGACTAATGTGCATTTATTTCAAGACCCGAGTATTTTGATACTGTTGTTAAATACATAAATGAGAACAACACAGAGCACCATAATATAATATCAACAAATAATAATATATTGGAAAACTTGGCAACTTGGTGTGTGAGTATTGAAAACAAATATACTTACTATCATGACTATAGCACCCAAAATTTGTCCAACATGCTTTCTGTATTTAACCATTTATGAGAGAAAGTATTAGGAGCTTCATATTGACTAGGAATCAACTTGAAAAAAATTAATTATTCCATAAAAATCGTATCGCAGCCAAGGCCTACCGTGCTCCCACGTTTGCATATAAGTCCTTTGTCGTTTCTTCTTCTCATATGCTTTATTGGTGGCCTTTTTCTCCTCTTCACACCGAGGTCGCTTTGTCCCCATTTCTGGCGGTTTCTGTACACCTTTCAGAAAATTCCACATCGCAACGTAGCTTTGGCAGATGTAGATGTAAACAACAAAAAAACACGTGTTTAAATGGGCGATAATGTGGCCACATCTATTGAATTTGATAACGTGATGTGGCAGCGGGGGCGTGGCCAAGCGTCGGTCTGTGAATGGAGGGCAGAGTCAGGGAAGGTAAGTGGTGGAATCATTGCACCTGATGGGGATTAACCTGTGTTTGTGTGTCTTCCCCAGTGACGTGACCACACCCTTTAAAAGGAGAGGAGAGCAGAGAAAGGGAGCTCTCCCCAACCAGAACACGTGTGTGTGTGTGCGCGCGCGCGGCTGGGAAGTGATAAAAGGCTGAAAAGCTAGCAATAAATACTTCATTGAGAGCTCAGTTCTGGCCTGCCGAGCTTCTGTGGTCCACCCACCTGGTTCAATACTACAGGTAATTACCGCGATATTCAATGAGATGTGTTATATGCATGCGTAGTAGTGAAAAAATCGACAGCCTGACTCGTACACGATATCATTCGGAATTCTTTGGTAGTTTCCGTCCTGCCGATAAACACATCGATTAACACAGACATGGCACACGCTTAATATGTGGCGGCTTTAGTTGACGGTGTGTCTGAATCTTTGCTTCATATATATTTTTTATTTTCAACTAGCCAGCCGGGCTGGCTAGTGACAGGAGTTACCCGCCAAATGACAAATTAAGTCGCCTCGGGCGACCGGACCACCGTGAATTTCAAGCCCTGATATGTCTATGGTCAGCATCATGTCCATGAAAATTCAGCTAGCTACACTAAAGTTAAGTTGTCTTAGTGTAATTTTTGCAGTGAGGGATGAAAGTTGACAATTCAGTAAGACTTGTCTGTCTGTAAGGTGACTTTGTGTTAAAGCCTTGTTAACTTTTTAAACATACACTAATAGTGTGCAGGATTTTTTTTATTTCATTAATTTTCATAATTTAATACAATTTACAAATTTAAAATTGATTTGTGGTTAGTTAAATGGCCATAATGTACTTTACACCATTCAGATACATGCTGATGGGTGACACCTCAAATCAGGGTGGGTTTTTCCCTTTTTTTCAGGTTGAAGCGACAGCCCCTCAATATGTCTGTGCACAATCCTGCAACCAAAGGTTGTTGACGGCTACCAAAAGCATCTGGTCAAGGTAAAACATGATAAAGAACATTTAACCCAGTATTAGTTGTGCTGAATGTACACTTCTGGGCAAAAAATGGGCCAAACCCCGAACTGCAAAATATTGGGTTTCACCCATTTTTTGCATAGGAGTGTATATTTTAGACTTAGACAACCTTTATTGTCATTCAGTATGCAACAAGTGTACACAGAACGAAATTTCATTGCAATTTGGCTCAGCACAAAATTAAATATGAAAGTGTATTAAATTGTGCAGCAGCAAAAATATTATAAACTGCAATAGTATAAAGTGACCTGTGGAATTAGGAATTGTTCAAGTTATAAATAGAAGTTTAGAGTTTGGATTTGGAGTTCAGGAGTTTAGTGACCTGGGGAGGAAAGCTGTTACAGAACCTGGTGGTCCTGCACCAAATGCTGCAGAACCTCTTTCCAGAGGCCAGGAGGGAGAACAGTTCATAGTGAGGGTGTGAGGGGTCACTGATGATGTTTCTGACTCGGGACATGCAGCACCTAGGTGTGATGTCCTGAATGGAGGGAAGAGAAGTCCCAATGATTTTCTCCACTGTCCTCACCACTCTCCTCACATTCTTCCAGTCAGAGGCACTGCAGCCTCCACACCACACAGAGATGCAGCTGGTCAGAATGATCTCTATGGTGCTTCTGTAGAATGTAGTGAGGATGGGTGGGGGCAGGTGGGCTCTCCTCATCATATGCAGGAAGTGCAGATGCTGCTGTGCCTTCTTGATCAGTGATGCAGTGTTCACAAACCAGGTGAAGTTGTCTGTGATGTGCACCCCCAGGAACTTGGTGCTATTGACCACCTCCACAGCCATGTTGTTGATGAGAAGTGGAGCATGGCTGGGCTGCTTCTTCCTAAAGTCAACAATGATCTCTTTGGTTTTG
The DNA here is from genome assembly GCF_027579695.1 of Neoarius graeffei. Lineage (NCBI taxonomy): Eukaryota > Metazoa > Chordata > Actinopteri > Siluriformes > Ariidae > Neoarius > Neoarius graeffei. The sequence goes on from NC_083579.1 coordinate 36,561,702, forward strand.
TCCACATTCAGGAACAGGTTGTTTTCTCTGCACCAGCCCATCAGCTGCTCCACCTCCTCTCTGTAGGCCAGGTTGTTGTTGTCATCCCTGACGAGGCCCACTGCTGTTGTGTCATCTGCAAACTTCACAATGTGGTTGCTGGCAGCCCTGGGGACACAGTCATGTGTCATCGGAGTGAACAGCAGAGGGCTCAGGACACAGCCTTGAGGGGAGCCTGTGCTGAGGGGGATGACACTGGAGGTGTTCTGTCCGACCTGCACTGACTGTGGTCTTTCAGTGAGGAAGTCTAGCAGCCAGTTGCACAGGGGGGTGCTGAAACCCAGGGGACCCAGTTTGTTCACCAGATGCTATGGAATGATGGTATTAAATGCTGAACTGAAGTCCAGGAACAGCATCCGCACATGAGTGTTCTTCTCCTCCAGGTGTGCAAGGCTCAGGTGAAGAGCGGAGGAGATGGAGTCTTCAATGGAGCGGTTTGGCCGGTAGGCAAACTGGAAGGGGTTGAATGTGGGAGGGAGCATGAAGGTGATGTACTCCTTTTCCAGTCTCTCAAAGCACTTCATCATAATGGGAGTGAATGCCTGTAGTCATTGAGTTATGTGATTTGAGCTTTTTTGGTACTGGGATGATGGTGGCAGTCTTGAAACATGATAGGACTTTGGCCTGATCCAGTGAGGTGTTGAAAATGTCCCTTAGAACATGAGCCAGCTGGTCTGCACATTCCCTGAGTACCCGACCAGGAATATTATCGGGGCCCAGGGCCTTCTTTGTGTTGACTCTCCTCAGAGTACTCTGCACTTCAGCTGTATCAAGATGGAATGCCTTTGCATCCTGATGGGGAACAGCTTTCACCGCAGGAGTGCTATTTAGTGCCTCAAACCTCCCAAAGAAGTTATTGAGTTCACTGAGGAAGTCCGCATCATCATCACACTTGGGAGGGGCTATCCTGTAGTTTGTGATAGCCCGTATGCCTTGCCACATATCCCTGGTGTTGGTGGCATCGTGGAAAAAGTCCTGGATTTTTTGACTGTGAATGTGCTTTGCTAATCTGATGGCACGGTTCAAGTTGGCTCTCGCTGTTCTCAGTGCCTTCTTGTTGCCAGACTTGAAGGCTGACTTCCGTGCCTTTAGTATTTTGCATACTTCTTAAGTCATCCAGGGTTTTTGGTTGGCCCGGATGGTGATGCTCTTTATGACACTGACGTAATCCATGCATTTATTGATGTAGGCTGACAAAGACATGGCATACTCATTTATGTTGGTATGATCATTATAAGTGGCAGCTGCCTTGAACATGTCCCAGTCAGTACACTCAAAACAGTCCTGTAGTGCCTCTATAGCCCCCTCAGACCACACCCTCACTTGCCTCACTGTAGGTTTTCCACTGATCAGCAGGGGCTTATATGCAGGGATTAGCATAACAGATAAATGGTCAGAAGAGCCAAGGTGGGGGCAGGGAGCAGGGGTATGTATAGTTTTGTATGTATTGGGACCTTTCACCAACATTGCAAATTTTTGTTTATCACACAGCATTTGCCATACTGCTGGGCAAACAAAGAAACATAGCCACAACAGTTAATAATGAAAATCGAGATGACTGCAGTCATTGCAATCTCTCTGAAATGATTAAATTTTTTTTATTATACAAGCAGATCACGTTACATCCAAAAGCTAAAACATGCAGGCATCGCAGATCCATATAATTTACCCACAAATGTATTTATTCTGCCCACTTCTCTCTCTCTCTCTCTCTCTCTCTGTGCACACTTAGATTAGATTAGATTAGATTAGATTAGATTAGATTAGATTAGATTAGATTAGATTAGATTAGATTAGATTAGATTAGATAAAACTTTATTGATCCCTTTGGGAGGGTTCCCTCAGGGAAATTAAGATTCCAGCAGCATTGTTACAGATAAACAGAGAAAAGAAATAGAGAAAACTTCTAGATAAATTAAAATAAATTAAGTATTTAACATATACAAATATAAAAGAATAAGAAATGGGGAAGAGGGGGAGGGGGAAAGGGGGGGAGAAGTGGGGTTTAGGGTAAGTGTGTGTGGGGGGCGGGGAGCAGGAAAGATATTGCACTTTATATTGCACATTGTCCGGTATTGCTTATTGTTAGGCTAGGCTACTCCTCCTACACATCCTCTGTCCTCCTGTTACCCCTCTTCCCCCCCAGAGAGGAGTTGTACAGTCTGATGGCGTGAGGGACAAAGGAGTTTTTGAGTCTGTTTGTCCTGCACTTGGGAAGGAGCATTCTGTCACTGAACAGACTTCTCTGGTTGCTGATGACGGTGTGCAGAGGGTGACTGGCGTTGTCCATGATGTTCAATAGTTTTTCCATAGACCTCTTCTCTGCCACCATCACCAGAGAGTCCAGCTTCATGCCGACCACAGAGCCGGCCCGCCTGATCAGTTTGTCCAGCCTGGATGTGTCATTCTTGGATGTGCTGCCCCCCCAGCACACCACGGTGTAAAACAGGACACTGGCGACCACAGACTGATAGAACATCCACAGGAGTTTCCTGCAGATGTTAAAGGACTGCAGCCTCCTAAGGAAGTATAGCCTGCTCTGTCCCTTCCTGTATAAGTGATTGGTGTTGCAAGTCCGGTCCAGCTTGCTGTCCAGCAACAGCCTGAGGTACTTGTAGGAATCCACAGCCTCCACCTCGACTCCCTCGATCAGAACTGGTCGTGACCTTGGTCTGGACCTCCCAAAGTCAATGACCAGCTCCTTGGTCTTTGAGGGGTTGAGCTGCAGATGGTTCCTGTTGCACCACACAGCAAAGTCCCTCACCAGGCTCCTATACTCCTCCTCTCTGTTGTCACTGATACACCCAATGATGGCTGTATCATCGGCAAACTTCTGAATGTGACACAGCTCCGAGTTGTAGCAGAAGTCCGCAGTGTACAGGGTGAAGAGAAGAGGGGCCAGCACCGTGCCCTGGGGTGCTCCGGTGCTGCTAATTACAGTGTCAGACATGATGTGATGTCCTTCAGCCTGACGTACTGCGGCCTGTCAGTGAGGTAGCTGGAGATCCAGGTGACCAGGCAGGGGTCCACTCGCATCCTGTTCAGTTTGTCCTGAAGCAGTAGGGGCTGGTTGGTGTTGAAGGCACTCGAGAAGTCCAAGAAGAGGATCCTCACTGTGCCATTTCCCTTATCCAGATGCGAGTGGGCTCGGTGTAGCAGGTAGAGGATGGCGTATTCCACACCAACACCTGCCCGGTATGCAAACTGCAGACAGTCCTGGGCATGTTGTACCTGGGGTCTGAGGAGGCTGAGGAAGAGCTGCTCCAACGTCTTCATCAGATGTGAAGTGAGTGCCACCGGTTGGAAGTCGTTCAGCTCGTTGGGCCGATTCTTTTTGGGAACTGGAATGATAAAAGATGTCTTCCAGAGGGTGGGCACTCTCCCCAGCTGCAGGCTGAGGTTGAAGATGCATTGGAGTGGTTCACCCAGTTCAGCAGCGCAGGTCTTCAGTAGTCATGGACACACCTTGTCTGGGCCTGCTGCTTTCCTGGGGTGAAGCTTCCTCAGTTGACCTCTGACCTGGTCTGCAGTAATGCATAGAGGAGTCTGTGTTGAGGTGGGGGAGGAGGGGGCTGCTGTGATGACTGGGGGGAGGTGTGTTGAGGGAAGAAGGAGAGATAGCTGCAGTGAGGGAGAGGGTGGGGGGGATGTGGGCTGGTTGAACCGATTGAAGAAGTCATTCAACTCGTACGCCCTCTCCACTGTCACCTCAATGACTCTGGTCTTTGCATTGTGGCCTGTGATGGTTTTCACACCTTCCCAGACCTCCCTCATGCTGTTCTTCTTCAGTTTCTGCTCCACCTTTCTCCTGTAGCTGTCCTTAGCTTCCCTCATGCAGCGTTTCACCTCCTGGTGTGCTGCTTTCATCGCCTCCCTATCCCTGCTCCTGAAGGTGGCCTTCTTCCTGTTGAGGACAGCTTTGACTTCCTGTGTTACCCATGGCTTATTATTAGGGTAACACCGTACAGTCTTAGCGGGGGAGACCACGTCTGCACAGAAGTTGAGGTAATCTGTCAGACAGTGTGTCAGCCCCTCTATGTCCTCACAGTGTGGGCTAAGCAGCACATCCCAGTCCATGATGTCATGGCAGTCCCTGAGGGCATCTTCCATTTCAGGGGACCACCTCCTGATGGAGCTAGTTGTTTCAGGCTGCCTTTGAACCAGGGGGGTGTACTTCGGCTGTAGAAGAATAAATGAATGAATGAACCCTTTATTATCACTGTACCAGTGAAATTGACCATCAACCTGTCCTTACATACATACATACATACATACATACATACACAATTAACAGAGGGGGAGTAGACAGGACAGGAAGACAGGGAAAAAAGAAATTACAGAGAACATGAAGAAAGGAGAGGAGAAAAAATCAACCCCCACTCTATGCTCCTGCGAGGAGTACAGTGTGGGAACATTAAAAAAAACCCTCAGCACATAAGCACAAAAAACACAAGTACACTTTACAACATAAAAACACGGGACTTGAGGGGGGGAGGGGAGGAGGTAGAGGTAACCCAGTGCAAGCAAGCAGCCGTCCGCTCCTGTAGCCATGAGGGCGCTGGTCACGCACCCGCTTGTCACACTGGTGGTGAAAGCGGCAACCACGGGAAGTGGGGGAAGGAATGCGAGAGCGTCTCACAGCAGTAACCTTCAGGCGGAGATGTTCTCCCAGCATCGGCCTTGGCCGAGGCCGGTGCTGTCTCAGGGAGCCGAAAGTAGATAAGATTGGGATTGTTTGGGCTTGGGGCGAGCAGACGCATTTTTTGCACGTCCACTCTGTTCGTCCATATCTGTCCATTCTGACCATTTTGTCCAATTTGGTCTCTGAAATACTTTTTCTTTGCAAAGCTGAAAGCTTCTCCATGATGACATCCATGTTGTGGTTCAAGTTCTGAATAGCCACAGTCTGAGTGCCGACAGCTCTGCCCACCGCTTCAATCATATCGGGCAGCTTTGTGGGGCTTTGAACAGCTGTCACCATTGTCTGATTTCCTCGATAAACCAGGGCAATGCCTAATCCAATCAGCAAAAGTCCTGTAATCATGGTTCCGAATAGGTAAATGTCCTCAATGTCCTCCACAGAAAGAATCGCCAGGCACACGACCCGCCACCACTCCCACGCGTCCATCGTGTAGCCAGCTGTGAACGTTCCGGCAGGACAGGCGGGTTCCCCCGAACCCAGGCTTCTCGTCGAGAAAACTGTGTCAATTTCGTTAGGAGACCAGTTTATCAATTCCATGTTTTTTTTTTAGTTTAGAGAGCAATGCGGAGACAGTCTCTCAAAAGTATAGACAGACAAGACGAGACAAAGGAGCACAAGCAGGGAAAAAAGGAGGGAGAGGGAAAGCAGAGAAAACCAGGTTGTGGTCAGACTTCCCTAGTGGGGGGAGGGGTGTGACTTTGTATGCATCCCTCACATTAGCATACAGCAAGTCAATTGTCCTGTTGTTCCTTGTTGGACAATCCACAGCCTGGTAAAAAGCAGCCAAAGTAGAGTCCAAAGTAGCATGATTAAAGTCCCCAGAAATGATCATAAATGCCTCAGGGTGCTGTGTCTGCAGCCTTGCTGTGACAGAGTGAATCCTCTCACATGCAACGGCTGCGTCTGCCCTCGGAGGGATGTAAACACAGATGGTGATCATGTGACTGAACTCCCTCGGCAGATAATATGGCCACAGGCTAACAGCTAGCAGCTCCAAGTCCGGGCAACATAAAACTGTCTTTACGGAGATATGTCCCGGGTTACACCAGCGGTTGTTGACATAAATGATGAGTCCCTCACCTTTGCTTTTCCCGCATGTGTTAGTGTCTCTGTCAGCTCTCACAGCAGTGAATCCCCGCAGGTCCACATTAGCATCCGGTACAAGGTGTGTTAGCCATGTCTCCATAAAGATAAATAAGCTGCTCTCCCGATAAATCCACTGGTTGTTCAGAGCGGAAAGCTCGTCGACTTTATTCAGCAGCGAGTTCACATTCTCCATGATAATGGAGGGAATGGATGGTTTGTAGCACCGCCGGTTGTCCGCGAGCCTAGCCTTTAGCTTAGCTCCAGCTTTGCAGCCCCTGGGTTTCCTCCTCAGCTCCATCGGGATAGGGTGTTGTATCCCGGCTCGTCCCATTGTTTTCAGGGCCAGCAGCTCCTCTCTCGAATAAGTGAGAAAACTGGCTCTTGGTTGTGTGTTAAAGTTAAATATATCCATGTTATATAGTTAAACACACCATGTCTTCGTAAGAAGAGCAAAAAAGTAAAAAAAAAAAAAAAAGAGGTTTAAAGAGCTAAAATCTACAGAGCTACTGGAGAGGCAGCCGTCTCACACAGCGCCCAAATGGAAATGGATGTCCCAAATGGATGTCTTCACTGCTTCAGATGGATTTAATGCAGAGGAGGAATGTGGCTGTGCTTGAGTGTACATGTGACAAAAATAAAGGCTTCTTCCTAATTTACCCACAAATGTATTTAATCCACTTGAAAAGTGTATGGTAAACCAGCTATCGGATTTAGGACACTACGACATCCTGAACTACTTGGTATTTGGGACTTCTAAATACACTGGAGATGCTAAAGGCATATGAAAGTGCAGATGCCTACCAATATTTTGAGGTAGGTTTCATGCATGCCAGAATGTTATGGGAAATTCCTGATTTCTTGCATACATTTGTGCCTGTCATTGTCAAACACAAATCTTGCTCGGCAATATGGCTGGTGTGGTATTCGACCAGGTGGGTGGAGCACAGAAGCACGGCAGGCCAGAACAGAGTTCTCAACAAACTCTTTATTTTTTTGCTTTTCAGCCTTTCTCAAATTCCTAGACACACACACACACACACACACACACACACACACACGTGTTCTGGTTGGGGAGAGAGCTCCCTTTCTCTGCTCTCCTCTCCTTTTAAAGGGCACGGTCACTGGGGAAGACACACAAACGCAGGTTAATTCCCATCAGGTGCAATGATTCTACCACTTACCTTCCCTGACTCCACCCTCCATTCACAGACGACACTTGGCCACACCCCCACTGCCACAGCTGGATATACAAATCCACAGTTATGATGACGTCATGTGAAAGGCCCCAATAAAGTGTTGATTTCAGAAAACCCAAAATAAATTCAAACTTGTGCACCAAATTCTTGTTCTATTAAAGATGCACTGTATGTTGTACAATCATTCTGTGACAAACATTCAAAGAAAATCACTGAAAGCCCAATAGTACCATGACATTCATGTCCATGTATGTAAACTTCTGATGGCAACTCCTATCTATCTATCTATCTATCTATCTATCTATCTATCTATCTATCTATCTATCTATCTATCTATCTATCTATCTAATGTATTTGTATACCTAGCTGTCTCTCTATTATTAGTATTATTGTTTGGATCAAGCCTTGTGCTTAATCCCTCTTGTTATCAAATCATCAAAACACAGAAAATCATGGATTAAAATCAGCATAGAATATGAATGCATAGAACTAAGTTTACATGCTCATTCTGAGCTGCTTATAAACATTGCTTATAAAAACACTGCTTATCAGCACAGTTTAATGGTAAGAGAGAGGACTCTGGTCTGAACACAGAAACTCGAGCATCTGAAAGAACTGAGACTCATCTATATTTCATATGGGCTTCAAACCACAAAGAGGAGCAGTGCATTCTGGGATAGGAAGTCCATAAATGTATGATGATAATGTATTTGCATTCAGGTGCGATATTTAAAGCATATTCAGTCAGGTAACAGATTCATATTTAAAAAAAAAAACACGTTTCCTCATAATGCATGTACTGAGATATTCTGTACACGTATGTACATGTCTATATTCACTTCATAAATAAAAGATAAAAGTCTGAGAGTCTTAACCTTAAAATAAAATTCGTCCACACTGATGTTACCTTTGTGCTCCACTGATTAAATATAAATTTACGTGGCAGGCAGGTCAGGTCAGAACTGACACTTTTCATGTCTTACACATCTGCATTCAGTGACATATCTTACACCCTGTACATATCTGAACATTTGACATATTTAGATATAATTAGAAGAAGAAGAAACCTTTATTTGTCACATGCACACTTCAAGCACAGTGAAATTCATCCTCTGCATTTAACCCATCTGAAGCAGTGAACACACACACACACACACACACACACACACACACACACACACACACACACACACACACACACACACACTCTCAGAGCAGTGGGCAGCCATACCAGAGCACCCAGGGAGCAGTCAGGTACCTTGCTCAAGGGCACCTCAGCCCAAGGCCGCCTCATGTCAACCTAACTGCATGTCTTTGGATTGTGGGGAAACCGGAGCACCCGGAGGAAACCCACGCAGACACGGGGAGAACATGCAAAAAATTATTTACTTCACCATATCAGTGATTACACACATTTTTTAAAATCTGTTTATTATTAGTGGAGCGTCAGCCTTACATGTCCCTATGAATGAGCTGTTACTATAGAAACAATAATGTGCTAGAACGAGGGCATTAATATAAACCTGCATAACTGTCAGAGCTGCTGTTATAAGAAATTAATCAACACTTGATGACCAACCACAATCCAGAATTCAGCAGTGTGGGTTTGGATGGTTGAAAAATGTCTCCTTATTTTTTTCTGCATTGAGACTGAATTTTTTTGTATTCAGGATGAATGTTTGGGTGTAAATTCAATGCAGCTCCAGAGAGAGCTCTTACACTGGGTTCACCAGCATTCATAGTTTATGCAGTTTTGAGTGTGAAGTATTTATGTTAGATAAAAGGTTTAGCATCCTGCATAAAGCTGAGCAGCAGGGGAGCTTGGAAGCTTGATTTACAGCAGGAACTGGTAAAGTGACATTCAGATCGAGAAACTGCTGGTGAATCAGGATGATGCACAGGACATGTGACACTGCAGAGTTAGAGGAGGCTGGAAAATAACCTGGAGTGGAAAATAATACTAGTGCCAATGCAGCAGCAGCAAACTGCAACAAAGTTTTTTTGAGCACATTTAAGGGTTTTTGTTGTTGTTGTTGTTGTTTTTAGTTTTCTGTCTCAATTGAAATGATAAGCCAATATTGAGCATGAAGAGATTACTGAACCAGGAACTTACAACTAGTTCAGCATAAGTTTGATGAGGACGTAAAGCTAGCCTAAAACTAGCGTCATGTGCAATTTCAGTTGAACCGCAGGAATATCAGATTTCACCATAGTAACAGGGCGGCACGGTGGTGTAGTGGTTAGCGCTGTCGCCTCACAGCAAAAAGGTCCTGGGTTCGAGCCCCGGGGCCGGCAGGGGCCTTTCTGTGTGGAGTTTGCATGTTCTCCCCGTGTCCGCGTGGGTTTCCTCCGGGTGCTCCGGTTTCCCCCACAGTCCAAAGACATGCAGGTTAGGTTAACTGGTGACTCTAAATTGACTGTAGGTGTGAATGTGAGTGTGAATGGTTGTCTGTGTCTATGTGTCAGCCCTGTGATGACCTGGCGACTTGTCCAGGGTGTACCCCGCCTTTCGCCCGTAGTCAGCTGGGATAGGCTCCAGCTTGCCTGCGACCCTGTAGAAGGATAAAGCGGCTAGAGATAATGAGATGAGATGAGACCATAGTAACAGCACTTTTTGTCTCGTCTCGTCTCGTCTTCTTCCGCTTATCCGGGACCGGGTCGTGGAGGCAGCAGTCTAAGCATGGAAGCCCAAACTTCCCTTTCCCCAGACACCTCGGCCAGCTCCTCGGGAAGAACACCGAGGCGTTCCCAGGCCAGCCAAGAGACATAGTCCCTCCAGCGTGTCCTGGGTCTTCCCCGGGGCCTCCTCCCGGGGGGACATGCCTGGAACACCTCCCCAGGGAGGCGTCCAGGAGGCATCCGAAAAAGATGCCCGAGCCACCTCAGCTGGTTCCTCTCGATGTGGAGGAGCAGCGGCTCTACTCCGAGCTCCTCCCGAGTGACTGTGCTTCTCACCCTATCTCTAAGGGAGCGCCCAGCCACACTGCGAAGGAAACTCATTTCAGCCGCTTGTATCCACGATCTTGTTCTTTCTGTCATTACCCAAAGCTCATGACCATAGGTGAGAGTCGGAACGTAGATCGACCGGTAAATTGAGAGCTTCGCCTTTTGGCTCAGCTCCTTCTTCACCACGACGGACCGGTAAAGCGACCGCATCACTGCGGAGGCTGCACCGATCCGCCTGTCGATCTCACGCTCCATCCTTCCCTCACTCGTGAACAAGATCCCGAGATACTTAAACTCCTCCACTTGAGGCAGGACTTCTCCACCAACCTGGAGAGGGCAAGCCACCCTTTTCTGGTCGAGAACCATGGCCTCGGACTTGGAGGTGCTGATTCTCATCCCAGCCGCTTCACACTCGACTGCAAACCGCCCCAGTGCATGCTGAAGGTCCTGGTTTGAAGAAGCCAACAGGACAACATCATCTGCAAAAAGCAGAGATGAAATCCTGTGGTTCCCAAACAGGATTCCTTCCGGCCCCTGGCTGCGCCTAGAAATTCTGTCCATAAAAATTATGAACAGAACCGGTGACAAAGGGCAGCCCTGCCGGAGTCCAACATGTACTGGGAACAGGTCTGACTTACTGCCGGCAATGCGAACCAGACTCCTGCTCCGTTCGTACAGGGACCGGACAGCCCTTAGCAAAGAGCCCCGAACCCCATACTCCCGAAGCACCCCCCACAGAATACCACGGGGGACACAGTCAAATGCCTTCTCCAGATCCACAAAGCACATGTGGACTGGTTGGGCAAACTCCCATGAACCCTCGAGCACCCTATGAAGGGTATAGAGCTGGTCCAGTGTTCCGCGACCAGGACGAAAACCGCATTGTTCCTCCTGGATCCGAGGTTCGACTATTGGTCGAATTCTCCTCTCCAGTACCCTGGAGTAAGCTTTCCCTGGGAGGCTGAGAAGTGTGATTCCCCTATAATTGGAGCACACTCTCCGGTCCCCTTTCTTAAAAAGAGGGACCACCACCCCAGTCTGCCACTCCAGAGGCACTGTCCCCGACCGCCACGCGATGTTGCAGAGGTGTGTCAACCAAGACAGCCCCACAACATCCAGAGACTTGAGATACTCAGGGCGGATCTCATCCACCCCCGGTGCCTTGCCACCGAGGAGCTTGCAAACCACCTCAGTGACTTCGGCTTGGGTAATGGACGAGTCCACCTCTGAGTCATCAGCCTCAGTCTCCTCAGTGGAAGACATGACGGTGGGATTGAGGAGATCCTCAAAGTATTCCTTCCACCGCCCGACAATGTCCCCAGTCGAGGTCAACAGCTCCCCACCCGCACTGTAAACAGTGTTGGCAGAGTACTGCTTCCCCCTCCTGAGGCGCCGGACGGTTTGCCAGAATTTCTTCGAGGCCGACCGATAGTCCTTCTCCATGGCCTCCCCGAACTCCTCCCAGTTCCGAGTTTTTGCCTCCGCAACTGCCCGAGCTGCAGCACGCCTGGCCTGCCGATACCCGTCGGCTGCCTCAGGAGTCCCGGAGGTCAACATGGCCCGATAGGACTCCTTCTTCAGCTTGACGGCATCCCTTACTTCCGGTGTCCACCACCGGGTTCGGGGATTGCCGCCACGACAGGCACCGGAGACCTTGCAGCCACAGCTCTGAACAGCTGCGTCCACAATGGAGGTAGAGAACATGGTCCACTCAGACTCAATGTCCCCCGCCTCCCTCGGAAGCTGGGAAAAGCTCTCCCGGAGGTGGGAGTTAAAGACCTCCCCAACAGAGTGCTCGGCCAGACGTTCCCAGCAGACCCTCACCATACGTTTAGGCCTGCCAGGTCTGTCCAGCTTCCTCCTCCGCCAGCGGATCCAACTCACCACCAGGTGGTGATCAGTTGACAGCTCAGCCCCTCTCTTCACCCGAGTGTCCAAGACATAGGGCCGGAGATCAGATGAAACGACTACAAAGTCGATCATCGACCTCCGACCTAAGGTGTCCTGGTGCCACGTGCACTTATGGACACCCCTATGCTCGAACATGGTGTTCGTTATGGACAAACCGTGACTAGCACAGAAGTCCAATAACAAAACACCACTCGGGTTCAGATTGGGGAGGCCGGTCCTCCCAACCACGCCCCTCCAGGTGTCACTGTCGTCGCCCACGTGAGCATTGAAGTCCCCCAGTAGCACAATGGAGTCCCCAGTCTGAGCACCCCTCAGTACCTCTCCCAGGGACTCCAAGAAGGCCGGATACTCTATACTGCTATTTGGCCCGTAGGCACAAACAACAGCAAGAGCCCTCTCCCCAATCTGAAGGTGCAGAGAGGCGACCCTCTCGTTCACTGGGGTAAACTCCAACACATGGTGGCTGAGCTGGGGAGCTATAAGCAAGCCCACACCAGCCCGCCGCCGCTCACCACGGGCGACTCCAGAGAAGTGGAAAGTCCAGCCCCTCTCGAGGAGCTGGGTTCGAGAGCCCAAGCTATGCGTGGAGGTGAGCTCGACTATCTCTAGCCGGTACCTCTCAACCTCCCGCACAAGCTCAGGCTCCTTCCCCCCCAGCGAAGTGACATTCCATGTCCCAACAGCCAGCCGCTGTGTCTGGGGATCAGGTCGTCGAGGCCCCTGCCTTCGACTGCCACCCAATCCACATTGCACCAAACCCCTACTGCTACCTCTGTGGGTGGTGAACCCACAGGAGGTCGGGCCCACGTCACCTCTTCGGGCTGAGCCCGGCCGGGCCCCATGGGCAAAGGCCCGGCCACCAAGCGCTCGCATACGAGCCCCAACCCCGGGCCTGGCTCCAGGGTGGGGCCCTGGCTGCGTCCTACCGGGCGACGTCACGGTCCTGGATTTTTTCTCCATAGGGGGTTTTTGGTGAACTGCTCTTGGTCTGGCCTGTCACCTAGGACCTGTCTGCCTTGGGAAACCCTACCAGGGGCATAATGCCCCCGACAACATAGCTCCTAGGATCATTCAAGCACACAAACCCCTCCACCACAATAAGGTGGCAGTTCTAGGAGGGGAGCACTTTTTCTTGAATAAAATATTTTAGTACTGTTTACACCTCTGGTGGTGACTAAAATGATCGGTTTGACTGTATTTGTGTAGTGCTTTTAACAATAGGCATTGTCGCAAAGCAGCTTTACAGAAATACATAAATTCCAGATATGCAATCCAAAATCAGAAAAAGTTGGGATAGTATGAAAAATGCAAATAAAAAAAAAGAAAGAAAGAAAGCAGTGATTTCTAAATGTATTTTGACTTGTATTTCATTGCAGACAGTATGACCCCAAGATATGTCTTTTTTTTTCTGGTCAACTTCATTTCATTTGTTAATATACATCCATTCCTGCATTTCAGGCAACATATTCAAAAAAAAATTAGTACCGGGGAAATTTAGGGTGAGTAATGAGGTAAAACAATTAAATAATGATGTGATTTGAAACAGGTTATGTCAACAGGTGACTGTAATCATGATTTGGTACAAAATCAGTATCCAGGAAAGGCCTGGTCTTTGAGGAGCAAAGATGGGCCGAGGATCTCCAGTTTGTTAACAAATGCATGAGATAATTATTGAAATGTTTAAAAACAAGGTTCCTTAAACAAAGATAGGAAGGGATTTTGATATTTCACCCTCTGTGATGCATAATAACATTAAATGATTCAAAGACTCTAGACAAATTTATGTTAACTGTGTTCAGAAGTGCCGTCGATTTGTCTGGGCTCAAAGGCATCTGGGATGGACCATCACACAGTGGAAATGTGTATTGTGGTCAGACGAATCAGTATTCCAGGTCTTTTTTGTAAAAAATGGGTGCCATATGCTCTGGACCAAAGACAAAAAGAACCATCCAGACTGTTACCAGGAACAAGTCCAAAAGCCAGGGTCTGTCATGGTATAAGGTTGTGTCAATGCCCTTGGTAAAGGTAACTTACACTTCTGTGATGAGGCATTAATGCAGAAAAGCACACTGAGATTTTGGAGCAACATATGCTACCTTCAAGACGACATCTTTTCCAGGGAGATTTCAACAAGACACTGCAAAACCAAATTCTGCACACATTACAAAGGCATGGCTGTGGAAGAAGAGGGTGCCTGTCCCCAATAGAGAATGTGTGGAGAATTTTGAAATGAAAAATATGACGACAACCCCGAAATGTTGCACACCTTAAGACCTGTTTGCAGGAAGAATGGGACAAAATAACACCAGAAATGCTTCATCACTTGGTGTCTTCAGTCCCTCAACAACTTTAAGTGTTGTGAGAAGGAATGGCAACATTATTAAGGTGTAAATTCTTGACTGTCTCAACGTTTTTTGAAATGTGTTGCAAGAATCAAGACTGAAATAAGTGTTTATTTAAAAATTAATGAATGAATTAATTAAATACAGTTTATAAGGTAAAATATCAAATAATATGCTGTTGGATAGGTTCGGGTGCAATAAAGGTAAACTTTTTTTTTTACAAATCATTGTTTTCGGTTTTAATTTCAACATATCTTCCCAACTGATACTGGTTTGGGGTTGTAAATTTTAAACACATGAATCTATAAATTTGTCTCTAATGAGCAAGCCTGAGGCAAAGGTGGCAAGAAAAAACTCCCTGAGATGACATGAGGAAGAAACCTTGAAAGGAACCAGACTCTGAAAGGGAACCCATGTTCATTTGGGTGATAACAGATAGTGTGGTTATAAATAACTCGCACCTATAACTGTGTCCTGTATGGTCAAAAAAGTGCAATTTTATAACCAGGAAAGTCATTATAGTTTTAACATGAAGTCTATGTTGATGATGTTATCGACTTTCTTTTCAATGTTTATTGTATTTTTTGTTGCTTTTTTATGCAACTAACATGACTGGATGGTGAAATTACATTACATAAATGGCATTTAGCAGACGCTTTTATCCCAAGCAACGTACAATGTATCCAGAGCAGCCTGGGGAGCTATAAGGGGTTAGAATTTTATTTTAATGCAGAACTATTAATGATTACTTTCTGTATATTAAAAAAAAAAAATATATATATATATATATATATATATATATATATATATATATATATATATATATATCAGTCCAAACAGTGCACGAGCATCCTCCTGTCCTCTTTATCCAGGTTTATGTTTGGATAAATCTAGACATACTGTAGCACTGAAACATGTGAAGTTTCCATCACTTTCACATCTTATCATTATTGATAGACTAGCTTTTCTACCTCTGTAATGGAATGTGTCAAAACTTTTTTTCTTCAATATTTGCTCTTTTGTGAAACATTTCTAGCTTTTCCACACAGAATTTTAATGAAAAAAATTTAATGTATTAAACTTGAGTAAATGGGAAATATAAAACCATGCTGAGCATAAAATCTAATATAACTGCTTTGTTTGAAGAACAGGTCCTTTTTATGGAGACATTTAAGGTAAGGTTGAGTCAGAGGAAAAGGACTTTTATAAGAGATTGATGTGTATGTGTACACTATGGCTCAGTTAGTCCTGCAGGTTCTTGTGTTAATCTGTTTCTTTATTTTAGCACACTTCCAAAAACTCCTGTCATTATCACTGAGAGATGCTGGAAACAAATGAGACTCTATATTTACAGAGGTCAAAACCAGAATGGACACACCAGACACATTAGAAAGCTTTTCGTGCTTTTAATAACAAACAGCATCACAAAGCAGCTTTCCTGCGTTCAGCTTTGATTTAAGCTTGGCACATGGAAGCTGCAAAGTAGGAAAAGCCATGGACGTTCCAATGAAAGTATGTGTTCTGGTAGCAAGTAGTTAACATTAGTGATAATGAGTTTAGGATGTAAGGAATATACAGAAAATGTTCCCTTAAAGAGATACGGCCTTTCAATTTCATAAAACTGGTGAAATTTAGTTCCCTCTGAAATTTGGTCATTGTGATACAGTGGTGCTTGAAAGTTTGTGAACCCTTTAGAATTTTCTATATTTCTGCACAAATATGACCTAAAACATCATCAGATTTTCACACAAATCCTAAAAGTAGATAGAGAGAACCCAGTTAAACAAATGAGACAAAAATATTATACTCCGGTCATTTATTTATTGAGAAAAATGATCCAATATTACATATCTGCGAGTGGCAAAAGTATGTGAACCTCTAGGATTAACAGTTCATTTGAAGGTGAAATTAGCATCAGGTGTTTTCAATCAATGGGATGACAATCAGGTGTGAGTGGGCACCCTGTTTTATTTAAAGAACAGGGATCTATCAAAGTCTGATCTTCATAACACATGTTTGTGGAAGTGTATAATGGCATGAACAAAGGAGATTTCTGAGGACCTCAGAAAAAGTGTTGATGTTTATCAGGCTGGAAAAGGTTACAAAACCATCTCTAAAGAGTTTGGACTCCACCAATCCACAGACAGATTGTGTACAAATGGACAAAATTCAGGACCATTGTTACCCTGCCCAGGAGTAGTCGACCAACAAAGATCACTCGAAGAGCAAGGTGTGTAATAGTCGGTGAGGTCACAAAGGACCCCAGGGTAACTTCTAAGCAACTGAAGGCCTCTCTTACATTGGCTAATGTTAATGTTCATGAGTCCATCATCAGAAGAACACTGAATAACAATGGTGTTCATGGCAGGGTTGCAAGGAGAAAGCCACTGCTCTCCAAAAAGAATATTGCTGCTTGTCTGCAGTTTGCTAAAGATCATGTGGACAAGCCAGAAGGCTATTGGAAAAATGTTTTGTGGATGGATGAGATCAAAATAGAACATTTTGGTTTAAATGAGAAGCGTTATGTTTGGAGAAAGGACAACATTATATTCCAGTATAAGAACCTTCTCCCATCTGTGAAACATGGTGGTGGTGGTATCATGGTTCGGGCCTGTTTTGCTGCATCTGGGCCAGGATGGCTTGTCATCATTGATGGAAAAATGAATTCTGAATTATACCAGCAAATTCTAAAGGAGAATGTCAGGACATCTGTCCATGAACTGAATCTCAAGAGAAAATGGGTCATGCAGCAAGACAACAACCCTAAGCACACAAGTCATTCTACCAAAGAATGGTTAAAGAAGAATAAAGTTAATGTTTTGGAATGGCCAAGTCAAAGTCCTGACCTTAATCCAATCGAAATGTTATGGAAGGGCCTGGAGTGAGCAGTTCATGTGAGGAAACCCACCAACATCCCAGAGTTGAAGCTGTTCTGTACGGAGGAATGGGCTAAAATTCCTCCAAGCCAGTGTGCAGGACTGATCAACAGTTACCGGAAACGTTTAGTTGCAGTTATTGCTGCACAAGGGGGTCACACCAGATACTGAAAGCAAAGGTTCAAATACTTTTGCCACTCACAGATATGTAATATTGGATCATTTTCCTCAATAAATGACCAAGTATACTACAACCCCGATTCCAAAAAAGTTGGGACAAAGTAAAAATTGTAAATAAAAATGGAATGCAATAATTTACAAATCTCAAAAACTGATATTGTATTCACAATAGAACATATACAACATATCAAATGTCGAAAGTGAAACATTTTGAAATTTCTTGCCAAATATTGGCTCATTTGAAATTTCATGACAGCAACACATCTCAAAAAAGTGGGGATGGGGCAATAAGAGGCTGGAAAAGTTAAAGGTACAAAAAAGGAACAGCTGGAGGACCAAATTGCAACTCATTAGGTCAATTGGCAATAGGTCATTAACATGACTGGGTATAAAAAGAGCATCTTGGAGTGGCAGCAGCTCTCAGAAGTAAAGATAGGAAGAGGATCACCAATCCCCCTAATTCTGTGCCCACAAATAGTGGAGCAATATCAGAAAGGAGTTCAACAGTGTAAAATTGCAAAGAGTTTGAACATATCATCATCTACAGTGCATTATATCATCAAAAGATTCAGAGAATCTGGAAGAATCTCTGTGCGTAAGGGTCAAGGCCGGAAAAACATACTGGGTGCCTGTGATCTTCAGGCCCTTAGACGGCACTGCATCACATACAGGCATGCGTCTGTATTGGAAATCACAAAATGGGCTCAGGAATATTTCCAGAGAACATTATCTGTGAACACAATTCTCCGTGCCATCCGCCGTTGCCAGCTAAAACTCTATAGTTCAAAGAAGAAGCTGTATCTAAACATGATCCAGAAGCACAGACGTCTTCTCTGGGCCAAGGCTCATTTAAAATGGACTGTGGCAAAGTGGAAAACTGTTCTGTGGTCAGACGAATCAAAATTTGAAGTTCTTTATGGAAATCAGGGACGCCGTGTCATTCGGACTAAAGAGGAGAAGGACGACCCAAGTTGTTATCAGCCCTCAGTTCAGAAGCCTGCATCTCTGATGGTATGGGGTTGCATTAGTGCATGTGGCATGGGCAGCTTACACATCTGGAAAGACACCATCAATCCTGAAAGGTATATCCAGGTTCTAGAGCAACATATGCTCCCCTCCAGACGATGTCTCTTTCAGGGAAGACCTTGCATTTTCCAATATGACAATGCCAAACCACATACTGCATCAATTACAGCATCATGGCTGCGTAGAAGAAGGGTCTGGGTACTTAACTGGCCAGCCTGCAGTCCAGATCTTTCACCCATAGAAAACATTTGGTGCATCATAAAACAGAAGACACGACAAAAAAGACCTAAGACAGTTGAGCAACTAGAATCCTACATTAGACAAGAATGGGTTAACATTCCTATCCCTAAACTTGAGCAACTTGTCTCCTCAGTCCCCAGACATTTACAGACTGTTGTAAAGAGAAAAGGGGATGTCTCACAGTGGTAAACATGGCTTTGTCCCAACTTTGAGATGTGTTGTTGTCATGAAATTTAAAATCACCTAATTTTTCTCTTTAAATGATACATTTTCTCAGTTTAAACATTTGATATGTCATCTATGTTCTATTCTGAATAAAATATGGAATTTTGAAACTTCCACATCATTGCATTCCGTTTTTATTTACAATTTGTACTTTGTCCCAACTTTTTTGGAATCGGGGTTGTATTTTTGTCTCATTTGTTTAACTGGGTTCTTTTTTATCTCTTTTAGGACTTGTGTGAAAATCTGATGATTTTTTTAGGTCATATTTATGCAGAAATATAGAAAATTCTAAAGGGTTCACAAACTTTCAAGCACCACTGTATGTTTATTTCCACAATATCTTAAACAAACAGGACATTCAAACCTAATAAAATTGGTAGTCTGCAATTCAAATTCAGTGGCTTTCGGTCCACTAAACAAAAATAATTGGGTGTCAGGGAAAATTCTTTTTATTACCTACACTTGAAAAATCTGAAAGGCAGTCTACCTTTTAATAGTTCCACATCAGTTTCTGATCATTAAAGAACAGGTGTGAACCCACAGCAAAAAAAAAAAAACTCAAAGCCCCTCTCATGCCAGAATCTGGTCTTCCCAGGCAGTCTCCTGTCCCAGTACTAACCTGTTAGGACTAGGACTGTTTTGGCCTCTAGAGGCCGCTGTTATTTCCTTTTCATGTCGTGTTTATTTTGGCCTCTAGAGGCCGCCACTGTTCCTGTGTTTTGTGTTTGTGTTAATTGCCTAATTATCTTCACCTGTGTCCTTAATTAGTTTGTCTATTTATACCCCTGAGTTCAGTCCTCTTGTCACGGAGTCTTTGTGCTGTTATGTTTATCTCCAGTTTCCTTTGTACTGTGTTTTTTGATCTTCTTAGCTTTTTAATTTTTGCACTTTGCTTTTCTTTTGGATTATACTCTTTGGTTTTTTTTTTTTGTCTTTTGTTTTGCCCTGTATATAGTGTATATAGTTTAAATAAACCTTTTGATTCTTTTTCTACTTCCGCCTCACGCCTCTGCATTTGAGTCATCCCCCTGGTGGCCTAGTGGGGGTTTGCTGGATTATCACACCAACGAACCAGGTTCGAATCCCAGCAAAACCCTAACAGAAAGACTCCGTCATGACCGACTCAGCAGAGGCTGCTTCAACTGTCTACCCGGCCAACCTTCAGGGAATTATGGCAGCTTTGACATGCTTCGGAGCGACCATGGACGCTCATGGACGTACGCTCACCAGCCAACGTGAGGCCCTCGCTCGCCACGAGGAACTGCTTCAGCAAATTGGGAAAACCCTGGCACAGCTGACATCTCTGCCTGCATCTCCTGATCCAGTTCCTGCTCCTGATCCAGTTCCTGCTCCTGATCCAGCTCCCACTCCTGCTCCAGTGCCTCCTGCAATGCTGCCTTCTTCACCTCGCGAACCCAGCCTTCCTGCACCACAGAGGTATGACGGCAAGCACAGTGAGTGCCGAGAGTTCCTTACCCAGTGTCAACTCACCTTTGAGCTTCAGCCTACCACCTACACTACGGATCGCCGCAAGATTGCCTTTGTGATCACCTTATTAGCTGGTAAGGCGCGAGCCTGGGCTACTGCTATCTGGCAAAGACAGGGACCTGAGTGCTTTGATTTCCAGCTGTTTTCTGAAGAGATGCTTCGGGTCTTTGATCAGGCAGACATCAGTACCGACGCAGCCCGAAAGCTCATGTCCATCCGGCAAGGAGGAAGCGTCGCAGATTACGCCATCTCGTTCCGAACACTCGCAGCAGTAAGTGGATGGAACGAGACTGCCCTGGTGTCAGCCTTCCACCATGGTCTGTCTGACCCCATCAAGGACGGTCTGGCCTCTATTGGATGCCCAAGTGACCTCGAAACCCTCATCTCACATGCTATTCGTCTGGACAACAGGATGAGAGAACGCCACCAAGCCTTGAGCCCCCCCAGCCTCCCTACCTCTACCTGGAGACCGTCTACCTCCTTCAGTGACTGTCCAGAACCCATGCAAGTGGGTCGTACTCGCCTCTCCGCATCTGAGAGGGAGCGCAGAAGGAGGGACAAGTGCTGCATCTACTGTGGCAAGCCTGGTCACTTCCGAGCATCATGTCCCGAACTCTTGGGAAAAGGACCGCCCCGTCCAGCCGAGGGAGGGTTGTGACGGGGCCTACCCTCTCTCCCGGACTCCCTGGCCAAGGAATCTACATCCCGGTCTCCATCTCCTGGGGTGAGTCTGTCCACTCTTGTCAAGCTTTGATAGACTCAGGGGCGGCTGGGAACTTTATGGATATTCACTTCGCCCAAAGCATCAATATTCCGACTGCACCTCTTGAAGTCCCACTGTCTGTGTCTGCCCTCGATGGCCAAGCGTTAGGTGATGGAAGAGTCACCCAAGTTACTTCTCCAGTTTTCCTCCAGTCTCAAGGTCACAAGGAAGAAATATCCCTGCACCTTATTCCTTCACCTGAGTTCCCAGTTATTCTAGGCCTTCCTTGGCTTACTCGCCACAACCCTCGCATAGACTGGGTAACAAGCCAGGTTGTGGAATGGGGCCCTGCATGCCATGCCTCTTGTCTGCTCTCTAGCTCTCCTGTGTCTCCTGCCGAGCCCCCTGATCTCACCGAGTTATCTCAAGTCCCCACAGAGTACTGGGATCTCAAGGAGGTATTCAGCAAGAGCAGGGCCGCCGTTCTTCCTCCGCACCGGGCCTACGACTGTGCCATCGACTTGCTCCCTGGGACTACCCCTCCTCGTGGCAGACTGTTTTCACTCTCTCAGCCAGAATGCAAGGCCATGGAGGAATACCTCAAAGATGCCCTGGTCTCTGGGTTTATTCGACCCTCCACTTCACCTGCTGGAGCCGGCTTCTTCTTTGTCGGCAAGAAGGATGGGGGGCTCCGACCATGTATTGATTACAGGGGCCTGAATAAGATCACTGTGCGCAACCGATATCCCCTTCCGCTGATGTCCACAGCTTTCGACCTGCTCCAAGGCGCCACCGTCTTCACCAAGTTGGACCTACGGAACGCATACCACCTCATCCGTATCCGACAGGGAGACGAGTGGAAGACTGCCTTTAACACCCCGTCTGGGCACTACGAATACCAGGTGATGCCCTTCGGACTCACCAACGCACCAGCTGTTTTTCAGGCCCTAATCAACGACGTCTTAAGGGACATGATTAACCTATACGTTTTTGTCTACCTCGACGACATCCTTATCTTTTCCAAGACCGTGCAGGAGCACCGCCACCATGTCCGCCAGGTTCTCCAGAGGCTGCTACAGAACAATCTGTTCGCCAAGGCCCAGAAATGCGAATTTCATGTTCCCGAGGTCTCCTTTCTGGGATTTATTGTACGGACAGGCCAACTCCAAATGGACCCTGCCAAGACCCTGGCCGTCCGGGATTGGCCTACTCCCAAGTCCGTTAAGGAGGTTCAGCGGTTCTTAGGATTCGCTAACTTCTACCGCAAGTTCATCAGGAACTTCAGTTCTGTGGCAGCACCCATGTCAGACCTCACCAAAGGGACAGGTGGATCTTATGGCTGGTCTCCTCAGGCAGAAAAGGCGTTCAAAGACCTCAAGGACCGCTTCTGCACGGCACCCATTCTGGTTCTCCCGGACACCTCCCAACCATTCATCGTGGAGGTGGACGCCTCGGACAGTGGTGTCGGCGCGGTGCTCTCTCAACGTTCGGAAGGAAAGCTGCACCCCTGCGCTTACTTCTCCCACCGCCTGAGTCCTGCTGAGTCCCGGTACGATGTGGGGGATCGAGAACTGCTAGCGGTCAAACTGGCCCTTGAGGAGTGGAGGCACTGGCTGGAGGGAGCACAACATCCATTCCTGGTTTGGACTGACCACAAGAACCTGGAGTACCTCCAGCAAGCCAAGAGACTGAACCCTCGACAGGCTAGGTGGGCCCTGTTTTTCAGTCGGTTTGACTTCACCCTCTCATACCGCCCCGGCTCCAAGAACACCAAACCTGACGCACTGTCCAGACTGTTCTCTGCCACTAACAGGGAGAATGAAGTCGGGCCTATTATCCCTGTGTCCCGGATTGTGGCCCCTGTCCGCTGGGGTATTGAGGAGGCTGTCCGACGAGCCCAACGCCAGGACCCCGGTCCTGGGACGGGGCCACCAGGCCTCTTGTACGTCCCACATCAAGCCCGGGCCAAGGTTCTCCAGTGGGGTCACTCTTCCCCTCTCACCGCCCACCCGGGAGCTCGGAGGACCCTGGACTTCCTGAAAAGACGCTTCTGGTGGCCTAACATGGAGAAGGAAGTAAGGTCATTTGTCCTGTCTTGTGAGGTTTGCACCAGAACCAAGAACCCAAGACAGCGTCCCCAGGGTCTCCTGCATCCTCTGACCATTCCCCGGCGTCCCTGGTCCCACGTGGCAGTCGACTTTATCACGGGTCTCCCTGAGTCACAAGGTAACACGGTCATTTTGGTCTTAGTTGACAGATTCTCCAAGGCCTGCCGCTTCATACCACTGTGCAAACTCCCCTCTGCTCTTGAAACTGCGAAACTTTTGTTTAATCATGTCTTCCGAGTCTTTGGTCTTCCACAGGACATCGTCTCAGACCGAGGGCCCCAGTTCTCCTCCCGAGTGTGGCACGGGTTCTGCAAGGTCATCGGAGCCACTGCCAGCCTCTCCTCTGGGTTTCACCCACAGTCCAATGGTCAGACGGAGAGGCTCAACCAGGACCTGGAAACCACCCTGCGAGGCCTGGCTATGGATAACCCGACATCGTGGAGCACCTGGCTGCCATGGGCGGAGTACGCCCACAACACCCTGCAGTCATCGGCCACCAAGCTGTCGCCATTCCAGTGCCAATTCGGGTTCCAGCCACCTCTGTTCCCGGACCAGGAGGAGGACGCGGGGGTGCCCTCGGTCAACCAATATGTGAGACGGTGTCGCAAGACCTGGAGCAAGGTCAGGAAGACCCTCATACAGACCTCCAGAACCAACCAGACTCAGGCCAACCGCCATAGAAGACCTGCACACGCTTTCCGCCCTGGGCAGCGTGTTTGGCTGTCCACTAAGGACCTTCCACTGCGGGTGGAGAACCGCAAGCTTGCTCCTCGCTACATTGGCCCCTTCAAGGTGGTGCGCAGGGTGAACCCTGTCTCCTACCGGCTCCAGTTGCCCCGGACTCTGAGGATCAACCCCACTTTCCATGTTTCCCTGTTACGGCCCATACTGACGTCTACGTATGCCCCTGCCCCTAGGAACCCCCCACCCCCCCGCATCTTCCAGGGGCAGACTGTGTTCACTGTGAATCGCCTGCTTGACTCCCGCCGGGTCCGCGGCGGGTTGCAATATCTGGTGGACTGGGAGGGCTATGGTCCTGAGGAGCGCTGCTGGGTTCCTGCTCGGGATGTCCTTGATAAAGAACTATGTCGGGACTTCCATTCGGCCCATCCGGATCGCCCTGGGAACGTCAGGAGACGCTCCTAGAGGGGGGGGTCCTGTTAGGACTAGGACTGTTTTGGCCTCTAGAGGCCGCTGTTATTTCCTTTTCATGTCGTGTTTATTTTGGCCTCTAGAGGCCGCCACTGTTCCTGTGTTTTGTGTTTGTGTTAATTGCCTAATTATCTTCACCTGTGTCCTTAATTAGTTTGTCTATTTATACCCCTGAGTTCAGTCCTCTTGTCACGGAGTCTTTGTGCTGTTATGTTTATCTCCAGTTTCCTTTGTACTGTGTTTTTTGATCTTCTTAGCTTTTTAATTTTTGCACTTTGCTTTTCTTTTGGATTATACTCTTTGGTTTTTTTTTTTTTGTCTTTTGTTTTGCCCTGTATATAGTGTATATAGTTTAAATAAACCTTTTGATTCTTTTTCTACTTCCGCCTCACGCCTCTGCATTTGAGTCATCCCCCTGGTGGCCTAGTGGGGGTTTGCTGGATTATCACACCAACGAACCAGGTTCGAATCCCAGCAAAACCCTAACACTAACCAACTCTTTAATGCATGTGGGTGCAGTGCCGATCTCCGTTTTGATAGCCCTCGGCCTCTTGCCTATAGACCCTTTTCAGTCACGTGACCTTCGTAAACGCGACCACCATTTTGGACATGTAGCGGACTTCGGCTCGAATTGGTTTGAATGCGAGGAAGGCGACAAACGGAGAACATACAAGAAAAAGGAGCGAGATGCAGAAAACACCTTCGCTATCCCGCGACGTAGGGCATTTACAGGGCGAGCAGAGGGAGAAATAACAACAGTAACGACACATTAGCAACGCCGTACAGAAATAACGGTTTATGGTACAGACCCTTTCGGTTCTTGCTCATCTAGTTGCTACAATGACTGCTTAGACTGCAACAATAATACCTAACACACATTTAAGTATCCGTCGTAAAGACGTGAAACTCATCGAGTGACGAGTGTGTTCATTGATAAGCTAACACAATCTAAAAGTAGACATACCATCACACTGCCCTGGCGCTGTGTACAGTTTCCCTTCTATGGTTTGTGCACTCACTATTTGCCATTACTTTCTCCAACCGTTGTTACAGATTACAGGGAACGGCCTGGATTTAAGAGACAAATACATGTTCCTTTTATTTTGAACACTTATTTGTAGGCAGTGCTTAATTTGTAAAGTGGGAGGTCCCGGAGCGCAGAGGATGAGCGGCTCCGGTGCGGAAAAAAAGAGGGGGGTGCGGCGCTGCGCTTCTGGGCATGTTTTGTAATAACACTGCAAATTAAGTTCATCTGCAGATATTTTGTGGATGTCGTTTCATGAGAGAAATCACCAACAAGACAGATATCAAAATCAGACATTAACACTAAATAAACTTGCATTTTTTAATTTAATTATTATTATTTTTTTTTTTTTGTTACATAGTCAAAAGAGGTGTCGGATCACCGGATCCAGTGTAAATAGCTGCCGGAGCCAACGCCCGAGGTTCCGGAGCGCGCTCCGGCTTGCTCCCCCTCAAATTAAGAGCTGTTTGTAGGACACCGCCTCTGATCTGTCCTACAGTCTACCAACAGCAAAGGAACACAACGCTAGCTAATGTCGTTAGCTAATAGCTACTACAGAAGAACAAAGAGGTTACAATGGGTTATTTTAGCCTATTTGGTTACACACTCGCCGCCACAGAATGTTAACAGCAATGTAATGCCTTTTCTGGCTAATTTTATTCGTCTTACCTCCAACAAAGTGGTCACTACACAAGCGTTGGTATGCCGCTATCCATCTTCTCCGTCGGTCAGCATCCGATAAAATGATAACCCTTGCCTTGTTTGTTGATGGTTACTACATCCAGATGCACAACAATATAGTGGCATGATGGAAGTCTTGCTGAAAATAAACACTTTCTTTGCTGCCGTTCCTCAATGCTGGCTGTGGTAAACTACTGGTAGTACATGTCCAAAATGGCAGCCGCGTTTGTCGTGACGTCACGTGAAAAGGGTCTATACAGCTAGGGTTACAGTGGGGGGCTAGTCCTCTGGTAACCGTGAGAGTTTGACTTCCCACAGTAGGGTGCATCAAATCCCACAAGGTGTTAAAATTAATCTGTCCCTATCCTAATTATGTACCAATGATCAAAACTGAAAGGCTTGAAAAATATTTCTTAATTCTATAAATTCTTAGGGGGTCCACCTCAAGCTTGACTTCTTTTTATTTATTTATTTATTTATTTATTTATTTATTTATTTTTTAACCCAGTTAGTATTATGGCCCATTATGAAAATATGTGCATGGACATTATTTATTTATTTATTTTTACAAAACTGGTAAATCAAGTTATTTAGAATTGTGGATGTGGATTTTTCTTTATATTTCTTTCTTTAAAAACACACTGAAGCCATTAGGCATATTATGCCCTAGGAGAAAGACTGTGTGTGGGAATGGTTGATCTGACTAAAGTTTCCCAAAGTATCATTTGATGTAAGCTTGTAAGGACAAATACCCACCAGGAACCCAGGATCCAGAAAATTCAACCCATCCACAAGTAGCCAGAAATAAGTTTGTTTTCGGGTGGTAGTTCACTTGAAATGATGACTGCTGTACGATGGTGATATCATGGGTTTAATCCAGTTAAATATGATCAGTTTTAATATTGATATATTCTATTAAAATGTACTGCTATGGGTAACATTGGGTATTGTATTACTAAAGTATGGTTATAACTTTTTCTGTAATTTTCTGCATATAAACCTAAACATGGAAATAAAGAGTATTTATATCATTAGTGAAATTATTCACCGTCTATGTGGACCACATAAATCATTATATGATTACCCTTTTAATTAATTAATTAATTAATTAATTAATTAATTAATTAATTAGTTTGTTTGTTTGTTTGTTTGTTTTCAGTAGGCCTAAGATTGTTAAAGGAGCAATTTCAGGCTGGGGACACACAGGTCAAACTTTTAACAACATTACAGGAATGTTAAAGCTGCACTATGTAGGATTTAGTGGCATCTACAACCCCGATTCCAAAAAAGTTGGGACAAAGTACAAATTGTAAATAAAAACGGAATGCAATAATTTACAAATCTCAAAAACTGATATTGTATTCACAATGGAACATAGAAAACATATCACATGTCGAAAGTGAGACATTTTGAAATTTCATGCCAAATATTGGCTCATTTGAAATTTCATGACAGCAACACATCTCAAAAAAGTTGGGACAGGGGCAATAAGAGGCTGGAAAAGTTAAAGGTACAAAAAAGGAACAGCTGGAGGACCAAATTGCAACTCATTAGGTCAATTGGCAATAGGTCATTAACATGACTGGGTATAAAAAGAGCATCTTGGAGTGGCAGTGGCTCTCAGAAGTAAAGATGGGAAGAGGATCACCAATCCCCCTAATTCTGCGCCGACAAATAGTGGAGCAATATCAGAAAGGAGTTCGACAGTGTAAAATTGCAAAGAGTTTGAACATATCATCACCTACAGTGCATAATATCATCAAAAGATTCAGAGAATCTGGAAGAATCTCTGTGCGTAAGGGTCAAGGCCGGAAAACCATACTGGGTGCCCGTGATCTTCGGGCCCTTAGACGGCACTGCATGACATACAGGCATGCTTCTGTATTGGAAATCACAAAATGGGCTCAGGAATATTTCCAGAGAACATTATCTGTGAACACAATTCACCGTGCCATCCGCCGTTGCCAGCTAAAACTCGATATTTCAAAGAAGAAGCCGTATCTAAACATGATCCACAAGCGCACACGTCTTCTCTGGGCCAAGGCTCATTTAAAATGGACTGTGACAAAGTGGAAAACTGTTCTGTGGTCAGACGAATCAAAATTTGAAGTTCTTTATGGAAATCAGGGACGCCGTGTCATTTGGACTAAAGAGGAGAAGGACGACCCAAGTTGTTATCAGCGCTCAGTTCAGAAGCCTGCATCTCTGATGTTATGGGGTTGCATTAGTGCATGTGGCATGGGCAGTTTACACATCTGGAAAGACACCATCAATGCTGAAAGGTATATCCAGGTTCTAGAGCAACATATGCTCCCATCCAGACGACATCTCTTTCAGGGAAGACCTTGCATTTTCCAACATGACAATGCCAAACCACATACTGCATCAATTACAGCATCATGGCTGCGTAGAAGAAGGGTCCGGGTACTGAATTGGCCAGCCTGCAGTCCAGATCTTTCACCCATAGAAAACATTTGGTGCATCATAAAACAGAAGATGCGACAAAAAAGACCTAAGACAGTTGAGCAACTAGAATCCTACATTAGACAAGAATGGGTTAACATTCCTATCCCTAAACTTGAGCAACTTGTCTCCTCAGTCCCCAGACGTTTACAGACTGTTGTAAAGAGAAAAGGGGATGTCTCACAGTGGTAAACATGGCCTTGTCCCAACTTTTTTGAGATGTGTTGTTGTCATGAAATTTAAAATCACCTAATTTTTCTCTTTAAATGATACATTTTCTCAGTTTAAACATTTGATATGTCATCTATGTTCTATTCTGAATAAAATATGGAATTTTGAAACTTCCACATCATTGCATTCCATTTTTATTTACAGTTTGTACTTTGTTCCAACTTTTTTGGAATCAGGGTTGTAGCAATAAGGCTGCAGATTGCAACCAACTGAAAAACCTTTCCCTCACTCCTCCCTTTCCAGTTGTGTATAAGAACCTACAGTGGCCATCAGGTGCAATAATTTTAGACTAATCAACATTTCAGTCATTTTAGGTCAGTTTCCAGTAAATTTGTGATATAATACTAAAATAAAACAACATTAGTGTCATAAGCACTGAATCTTTTATGGTTTTCTTCTAAAAAACTAAAAGCCTGGCATGTGGTTCGTACACAGCAAAATCCCCAGTGTTGAATTAACACCCAGAGTGTAGATTTAACACAGTTCATTTGTGAAGGTCCAGCTACATTAAGTTTCTCAAGTACAATATTGGCCAATACAGCTGAAAGGAGATGACCATTACTGTTTAACACCTAACCATTACTGATTAGTTCAAGGCTATAAACAATTACAGGGGTGATGTTGGTTCACCTCACCACTTGTGCTTAGCATTTTGGATTCAGAACAGGTGAGATGTCTGTTTTTAAGAGTATACTGAATTCAGAAATGACTCCAATGCGCATATTCATGAGTTGCTCATAAGGTCCTAAGTTTGTTGTTAGCACATTTTGACTCTATAAGATATAGTTATAGAAGGGAAATTATGTATAATCCCACCCTCTGGTGTACCCCAGATGAGGATGGGTTCCCTTTTGGGTCCGGTTCCTCTCAAGGTTTCTTCATCATGTCATCTCAGGGAGATTTCCTTACCTTTGACACTTCTGGCTTGCTCATTGGGGATTTTAAAAAAATGCATTGAATGGGCTTCCAGAGTGTCCACTAATATCAGAGAGTTTAAAGGAGAACTGAAGCCATTTTTAAAATTGCTTTATTTCTTAATTAACGTGTTATTCAATTACGTTTTTGGTTTTAGTAACCTTATATTGTGACTCATATTGGCAACTAATTGCAATTAAATATTATACTTATCGGCCTATTCAGTTTTTAGCCATGTTGAATTTAGTTTGTTTGGTCCACGGCAGGCGTCACTTATCCGCGCGATCTTCACGAATCACAAGACTTGTGTGAGACTTCGAAATGTGAAGTGTCAGCTAGGTGTCAGTGCTGCCATTTTGAAATCTGTTTTCCAAATGAAATATTGTATAAAAACGAGTTTAAATGATGATTACTGCCTACTTTTTTCAAACTTTCATGATTGTTAGCAAAACAAACAAAACTTCCGGCTTGATTACATTATCATTCTAAAGAGGGCACATGCATCTTTTGACAATGTTGGCAGATGTTGGTAACTTTGATTT
The DNA here is from genome assembly GCF_027579695.1 of Neoarius graeffei. Classification (NCBI taxonomy): domain Eukaryota; kingdom Metazoa; phylum Chordata; class Actinopteri; order Siluriformes; family Ariidae; genus Neoarius; species Neoarius graeffei. The sequence continues at coordinate 36,591,778 of NC_083579.1, forward strand.
CCACTGTACGTTTTACTTCCGTCCTATGATGTCTCGCACAGGTCTCAACAAATCTCGTTTACGGTCATTGCTTTGACATATGGATATTACATAGCATATTTCAAACACTCATAACTTGCTATAGCAGTGACAAAATAGCTATCAAAAATGCATTCCTATATTTAATAAAATGAGAAATATAATTTTGATAATAAAAAATTTGCCTTCAGTTATCTTTTAAACATATGTTATCACCAAAGGCTTCCTGCCTGACCATTCCAGATTTGCTTCATACTTCCAAAGATTAATGTCATTAGTCCCAGTAAACAATCTGCAAAATCTCAACCTTACATCTTTGTTAATTTTTGAGATATAGGGGCATGAATAAGGGGGCGTGGCTCAAATTTTACCGCAAAAATGAGTGCTATAGGAAAAAAATAGCCTCAATGAAGCTGTAGCTCATACTAGTCAAGATGCCCATAAAATTATAAATATGACAGGTGGTGCCACCATCTTGACAACTTTTATGCACACCCTCCTGGGGAACAGTGTATGTGTGTTTGATCAAAATCCAATCAATCTTGTAGGAGGAGTAGTGATTATTGTAAATTGTGGATGGATGATGATGATGATGATGATGAAGACAGAGATGACAATGGATGACAGACGACGTGTGATTGCAAAGCCTGTGGCCAGATGAGCTAAAAACTCTGAAGTTCCATAAACTATAACTTTTGAACTATTTAAGGTAGCTGCATGAAATGTATGGGAATTATTCTTGGGTGTAAGATAGCTTTAAAAACTGCAACTGAAGATCTCCAAGTAGACACTTTTATAAAGGTTTTGGTTTTGCTGACACTGTAATTTATGTAAATGTTAGAACTGGGTATAATATAATAAAGATAAATTGAATATTTAGACATAAATACATATATTATTTCTCTGGTACAGTTTTGTGATTGTGTTATAAGAAGTGTACCTCTTTTTTACATTTCCATCTGGAGTAAAACAAGGCATAGTTGATTCCTTAATAAATATACTTCGGCTGATGATCCCAACTTCATAATTTGTGTATATGCTCATTCAGACCTGCTCTTTCCAGAGGTATAAATCTGTTTATGGTAGACTTTGTCATATATGAGGAATATGCATTTGAAATATGGGTGCAAAATGTTTATTATTATTATTTTTAATGGCTTATGACTCAAAGTTAGATTTTTTAGACAAATGTTTAATTAGCAATACAGTACTACAATATGAGGAGTAAATTTCAGAAGTTGAAAGCTCTGACATGTTTAAATGTGGAGATACAGAGGGCCAAAAATGCTCCAAAGCACAAATGGCTTTTTTTTTCTTTTTTTTTTTTTACAGATTTCAACAATACCTAAAGTGGTAAATATGCAATTGTGGATTTTCAGTTGGAGTGTTTAAAGATATATTGTACCTGAGAACAATTCCTGAAAATTTCATGCATCTAGCTTCAATAGTTCAACAGTTCTGGCTGATGGAACTTCAGAGTTTTTTCTATAGCACTTGTTTTGCAATACAATTTGAGCCATGCCCCTTATTCATGCCCCTATATCTCAAAAATTAACAAAGATGTAAGGCTGAACTTGGGACTAATGACATTAATCTTTGGAAGTATGAAGCAAATCTGTAATGGCCAGGCAGGAACATTTTCTGAAATCTGGTGATTTGAGGCGGCTTTACCCCAAGCAACTGTCAATCATTCCAGACTCATAAGTTGATTGGCTCATCTGCCATTGTGGTGGAAAAGAGTACCTTCTGAAGACCAATCTCACAAGCACAGTTGACTCCACAGTAATAGGTTTATTCCCATTCATAGGTTTTACATGCTGTTATCTCGGTTACTTGGCAGAACTGGTGTTTTGTGATCGATAACAGGTAAACAAAGAACTTCATTCTTATTTGCAAAATAAACAAAATTCATATGAATTATCCTGAACAGTTACATAGTTAACCAGAAATGAGGTACATATCTGCAAGAAATCTGATGTAACATTAGGACCATGGCAATGACTTCATTTCAACTTTGGTTCAACTTCAGGTCACAAACCTTTCTATTAAATCAGTCCCTTTGAAGTGGGACTCTCTCTCTAAACCTTATCAGATGTTCAAGTTCCCTGTGACAGCCTACACACACAATCCTAATTAAATTATTTACTACTATGGGAAGGATTAATAAATGACAGTAATAAATTAATAAATAGTTAATAAATAACAGTAATATATAAACGATTAATCTATTATTAAAGGTATGAAATTAAATAATTTTCCATTCTGGTTTTTTTGGGGGGATTGAAGACCCTTTTAGCATGTTTTTGAGCGATAACTCATACTTGTGTATGCTGATAAAATCTTAATCTTTTTCTTGAGCCTTCATGACTAAGTCAAGTCAAGTTTATTTCTATAGCGCTTTTAACAATAGACATTGTCGCAAAGCATCTTTACAGAATTTGAATGACTAAACATGAGCTAATTTTATCTCTAATCGATACCCAATGAGCAAGCCTATGGCAATGGTGGCAAGGAAAAACTCCCTCAGATGACATGAGGAAGAAACCTCGAGAAGAACCAGACTCAAAAGGGAACCCATCCTCATTTGGGTAAGAACAGACACCATGATTATGTTAACAGTTTTAACATGAAGTCAGTTTCATTGATGTTATAACTCTTCACTGATGGAAACTTGAGTGCAAAACTGTTCATGACAACTGCAGTCCTAAAGTTAGCAAGTTAACTGTAGTCCTCAGCCATAAAAGGATTAATGTAAGTGTCCAGAGCATCTTCCAAGTGTGGCTTTCAACTGTCCATATGGGGCCATCCTCCACAGGTTGTGATGTGATGAGACTCCAGCCAGACAGGGCATCAGGATGGATCCGGCAAGTCCGAGGAGCAGAAGAGGTCAGCATCTTGATCTCAGGATCGACATGCAACTCAGAGGGAAAGATGGGGGGGGGGGGAGAGAAAGAGGGAGAAAACACAGGTTGTTAGGTATGCCCAATGTCATCTGAATAAGTAGAAACAGTATACAATTTGTGCTGAGTGCAAGCAGGGACTCCGGCAAAACTAACTATGACAGCATACTGTAACTAAAAGGGGAGAGCGAGAAGGTAACACAGGCATAAGGGAGCCCCGGGACATAAAACAGCCAACCACTACACCATCAACAAACTCAAGTGAGCAAGCGAGTGGGGGACTGACAGCATCCATACATCCCACCCAGTTTACCAAAACACTATGTCTGAGGACCCTCCAGATCTACTTCTTTACCTCATAAACACTATTAACAAAAGGCTTGACTAAACAGATATGTTTTCAGCCTAGACTTAAACACTGAGACTGTGTCTGATTCCAAAACACTACTTGGAAGGCTGTTCCATAACTGTGGGGCTTTGTAAGAAAAGGCTCTGCCCCCTAATGTACTTCACTATATGAGGTACCAACAGATAGCCTGCACCTTTTGATCTAAGTAGGTGTGGTAGGTAATAAATGACCAGAAGTTCACTTAGGTACTGTGGCATGAGACCATTCAGTGCTTTAAAGGTCAATAGTAGTATTTTATAATCAATACGGAATTTGATTGAGAGCCAATGCAATGTGGATAAGACAGGGGTGATCATATTTTCTAGTTCTAATAAAGACTCTTGCTGCTGCATTTTGAATTAACTGGAGCTTGTTTATGCACTTATTGGAACATCCAGACAGTAAGGCATTACATCCAACCTGGAGGTAACAAAAGCATGAGCTAGTTTTTCTGTGTCATGTAGTGACATTAAATTTCTTATCTTAGCAATATTTCTGAGATGAAAGAAAGCTATCTGGGTAATGTTATCAGTGTGAGTTTCAAATGAAAGTCTGGGGCCAATAATCACTCCGAGGTCTTTTACTGCTGCACGTGAAGAAACAGAAAGGCCATCCAGAGTTACTGTGTAATCAGAAAACTTACTTCTAGCTGCATGTGGTCCTAGTACAAGTACTTCAGTCTTGTCAGAGTTAAGCAGAAGGAAGTTAATAAGCATCCAGTGTTTAATGTCCTTTACACATTCCTCAATTTTATTAAGCTGGTGTCTCTCATCTGGTTTTGCAGAAACATACAACTGTGTGTCATCAGCATAACAGTGGAAACTAATACCATGTTTACAATTAATATCACCCAGAGGTAACATATATAAAGAAAAAAGCAGTGGACCCAAGACAGAACCTTGTGGAACACCAAACTTTACCTCAGTTTATCTAGAAAAATCACCATTTACATCAACATACTGATAGTGATCAGTTAAATAAGAGCTGATCCAGGAGAGGGCCGTTCCCTTAACTCCCACAACATTTTCTAGTCTATCCAGAAGCATGGAATGATCAATGGTATCAAATGCTGAACTAAGGTCAAGCAACACAAGCAGTGAGACACAGCCCTGATCAGACGCCAACAGTAGGTTGTTTACTACTTTAACCAGTGCTGTCTCTGTGCTATGATGAGGTCTAAATCCTGACTGATACATTTCATGGATGTTATTCCTATGTAAATAACTGAGCATAACTGCTGTGCCACAGCTTTTTCAAGGATCTTGAAGATAAAGGGGATGGTTTGATATTGGTTGATAATTGGACAGCTGACAGGGATCAAGGTCAGGTTTTTTAATCAGGAGTTTGATAACTGCTAGTTTAAAGGATTTGGGTACATAGCCAATTGTAAGAGAAGAATTTATTATTTTCAGAAGCAGTTTAATTACTTCAGGTATTATCTGTTTGAATAGACGTGTAGGTAAGGGATCTAGTACACAAGTTGAGGATTTTGATGTGGAGACTAAGTGTCCCATAGCTTCTTTACAAGCCTTGACCATTACTTTCTATTATTGGCAATCATTACCGATTCTTCAAATGTGATGGAATGTCCTTCTACAATCCCAATTCCAAAAGAGTTGGGACACTGTGTAAACTGTAAATAAAAAAAGAATTGATAATTTGCAAATCATGGAAACCCTATATTTCATTGAAAATAGTACAAAAACAACATATCAAATGTTGAAACTGAGAAATTTTATTTTATTTTATTTTATTTATTTATTTATTTTAAATATGGTCATTTTGAATTTGATGTCAGCAACATGTTTCAAAAAAAGTTGGGACAGGGACATGTTGACCATTGTGTTGCATCACCTCTACTTTTAACAACACTCTGTAAATGTTTGGGAACTGAGGAGACCAATTGCTGTAGTTTTGAAAGAGAAATGTTTTCCCATTCTTGCCTGATATACAATTTCAGTTGCTCAACAGTTTGGGGTCTCCTTTGTCATATTTTGTGCTTCATGATGTGCCAAATGTTTTAAATGGGAGACAGGTCTGGATTGCAGGCAGGCCAGTTTAGCACCCAGACTCTTTTATTATGGAGCCATGCAGTTTTAATATGTGCAGAAAGTGGTTTGGTATTGTCTTGCTGAAAGAAGGAAGGCCTTCCCTGAAAAAGATTTTGTCTGGATGGCATCATATTGCTCTGAAACATGTATATATCATTCAGCATTAATGATGCCTTGCCAGATGTATAAGCCACCCATGTCATGTACACCCTCATGGCATCACAGATGCTGGCTTTTGAACTGTGCACTGATAACAAGTCAGATGGTCCCTCTCCTCTTTAGCCTGGGGGACGTGGTGTCCATGATTTCTAAAAAGAATTTCTACTTTTGATTCGTCAGACCTTGGGACAATTTTCCACTTTGCCTCAGTCCATCATAAAAGAGCTCAGGCCCAGAGAAGGCAGCAGTGTTTTTGGTTATTGTTTACATCTGGTTTTAACTTGCGTTTGTGGATGCAGTAATGAACTGTTTTCACAGACAAGGGTTTTCTGAAGTGTTCCTGAGCCCATACAGTGATTTCCACTACAGACACATGTCTGCTTTTAATGCAGTGGCCTGAAGATCCCAGGCATCCAATGTCAGTTTTCAGTCTTGTCTCTTGCATACAGAGATTTCTCCAGATTCTTTGACACTTTTAATGATATTATGTACCATAGATTATGTGATCCCCAAATTCTTTGTAATTTTACATTGAAGAACGTTATTCTTAAATTGTTGCACTGTTTGCCCACGCAGTCTTTCACAGAGCGGTGAACACTCCCCCCCACACACTTCTGAGCGACTCCGCCTCTCTGGGATGCTCTTTTTATACCCAATCATGTTACTGACCTGTTGCCAATTAATCTACTTAGTTTTTTGTTGTTGTTTTTTTTAGCATTACACAACTTTTTCAGTCTTTTGTTGCCCCTGTCCCAACTTTTCTGAAATGTGTTGCTGACATCAAATTCAAAATGAGCATATATTTTTCAAAAAACAATAAAATTTCTCAGTTTCAACATCTGATTTGTTGTCTTTGTACTATTTTAATGAAATATAGGGTTTCTATGATTTGCAAATCTTCACTGTAACAGTTCACTAGGGGTGGGTGGAGCACAGAGGATGGCAGGACAGAGATCAGGTTTGCAAAAAGGCTTTATTGCCACACTTTTCAGTGAACAATTCGGTATTGCTTAGACACACACACACACAGCCAGCATCCAGTCCGGAGATGCCCCTCTGCTCTCGCTCTCCCTCCTTAAGTAGGGTGCGGTCACTGGGAAGACACACAAACACAGGTTAATTGCCATCAGGTGTAGTCAGGTGATTCTGCCACTTACCTTCTCTGACTCCGCCCTCCTGTCACAGACCGGCACATGACCACGCCCCCGCTGCCACATACCCCCACCGTCTGACTCAGGCTGGGCGGCCGTCTGGCCTGCAGCCGACTCCCCCCCCCCCCCACGGGAGAGGAAGTCTGCCATGACTATCTGCGCCTCCGGCCTGTGGACCACCTTAAAATTGAAGGGTTGGAGTGCCAGATACCAACGGGTGATCCGTGCGTTGGCATCCTTCATGCGGTGGAGCCACTGGAGGGGTGCGTGGTCCGAACAGAGGGTGAAAGGGCGTCCCAGCAGGTAGTAGCGGAGGGCGAGGACCGCCCACTTGATCGCCAGACACTCTTTCTCGATAGTGCTGTAGCGCCCCTCACGCACTGACAGCTTCCTGCTAATGTACAGGATGGGGCAGTCCTCCCCCTCCACCTCCTGGGACAAAACAGCCCCCAGCCCTCTGTCCGACGCATCGGTCTGCAACATAAAAGGGAGAGAAAAGTCAGGGGAGTGTAATAGTGGCCCCCCACACAGTGCAGCCTTTACCTCAGAGAAAGCCTGCTGGCATTGCTCCGTCCACTGGACCGGATCTGCTGCCCCCTTTTTAGTGAGATAAGTCAGCGGGCTGGTGATGTCCGAATAATTAGGTATAAACCTACGATAGTACCCAGCCAGCCCCAGGAACTGTCTCACCCCCTTTTTGGTCTTGGGCCTCGGGCAGGCCACAATTGCTGCTGTCTTGTTAATTTGGGGACGCACCTGCCCATTGCCCAAGTGGAAGCCCAGATACCGTACTTCCACCCGCCCAATCGCACACTTCTTTGGTTTGGCTGTGAGACCCGCTTGCCTCAGCGACTTAAGGACGGCCCTCAGGTGTTGTAAGTGCCGCTCCCAGTCATTACTATAAATGATGATATCGTCGAGGTATGCGGCTGCATAGGTGGCATGGGGGCGGAGGACCCTGTCCATCAGCCGCTGAAACGTAGCAGGTGCCCCAAACAGCCCAAACGGAAGTGTGACGGATTGGTGCAAGCCGAACAGTGTGGAAAAGGCTGTTTTTTCCCGGGATAATGGAGTCAAAGGGATCTGCCAATAACCCTTCGTTAAATCCAGCGTTGAGTAAAAATGAGCTGTGCCTAGCTGATCGAGCAACTCATCAATACGAGGCATTGGGTACGCATCAAATTTAGACACCGGATTGACTTTTCTATAGTCCACACAGAACCGGACCGACCCGTCGGCCTTGGGTACCAAGACCACCGGGCTGCTCCAGTCACTGTGGGACTCCTCGACGATGCCCATTTCGAGCATGGCCTCGAGTTCTTCCCGAACCACCTTTTTCTTGTGCTCGGGTAACCTGTAAGGGCGGCTACGCACTACCACCCCTGGGGGCGTCTCAATGTGGTGCTCTATGAGGTTGGTGCGGCCGGGCAGGGGCGAGAACACGTCTGAAAACTCGGTCTGCAACTGGGCAACCTCCGCGAGTTGGGTCGGGGAGAGGTGGTCTCCACAGGGGACCGGAGAGGTATGCGATGCCAATGTTCCCTTTTGCACCTCCGGCCCCAGCTCCGCCTTCTCCGGAACCACCGACACCAACGCCATGGGGACCTCCTCGTTCCAGAGTTTGAGTAGGTTGAGGTGGTAAATCTGTAGCGCCCCGCCCCTATCCATTCACCTCACCTCATAGTCAACATCCCCGACTCGCCGTGTGACCTCAAAGGGTCCTTGCCACTTGGCGACTAATTTGGAGCTCGATGTGGGCAACAGTACGAGTACTTTCTCTCCTGGTGCGAACTCCCTAAGGCGCGTACCCTTGTCGTACAGGCGGGCTTGTCGTTCTTGGGCCTGCCGCAAATTCTCCTGAGTTAGGTGCGGTTGAACCGTTCAACTAAGCCGTCCATTTGTGGGTGATACACACTGGTGCGGATCGGCTTAATACTGTGGCAGTGGGGGCATGGTCAAGCGCCGGTCTGTGACAGGAGGGTGGAGTTGGGGAAGGTAAGTGGCAGAATCGCTTCACCTGAGTGTGATTAACCTATGTTTTGTGTGTGTTCTCCCCAGTAAACCGCGCCCTATTTAAGGAGGGAGAGTGAGAGCAGAGGGGAGCTCATCCCCGGACGAGACGCTGTGTGTGTGTGTGTGTGTGTGTGTGTATCTCTCTCTATTGTGGAAAATTATTGTTAGACTGAAAAGTGTGGCAATAAAGCCTATACACAAACCTGATCTCTGTCCTGCCGTCCTCTGTGCTCCACCCACTCGTAAGGAACTGCCACAGTGGTGCCGGAACCCGGGAAAGTGGAGCACCTGTCCTGCAGCCCCATGGAATCCTCCCCGTTCGCGGACTTGGTCCACGCCCTCGCCACGGCTCAGCAGAGCCAGCACCAGGCACTCGTCACGCTCCGGAAGGAGCAGGAGCGCCGCTTCGAAGCCCTGGTGCTGGCTCAACAGGAAGACCGAGAGGCGTTCCGGCGCCTCCTCACGTCGGCGGGGTCCACCAGCGCCCCGGCCGCGGGCCCATCTCCCATCACCTTGACTAAGATGGGCACGCAGGACGACCCCGAGGCGTTCATCGCGTTGTTCGAACAGGTCGCCGAAGCCTCGGGGTGGCCGATGGAGCAGCGCGCGGTGCGCCTCCTCCTCCTCCTGACGGGAGAGGCGCAGTTAGCCGCACTACAGCTCACCGCCGACCACCGGCTGGCCTACGCCGACCTTCGCCGGGCTGTCCTCCAGCGCGTGGGGCGCACGCCGGAGCAGCAGCGCCAGCGCTTCCGCGTGCTGCGAATAGAGGAAGTCGGCAGCCCGTTCGCGTTCGGCCAGCAGCTCCGGGACGCCTGCTGGCAGTGGCTGAGGGCCGAAGATCGCGACGCCGAGGGGATCATCGACCAGGTGGCGCTGGAACAGTTCATCGCCCGCCTACCCGCCGGAACCGCGGAGTGGGTCCAGTGCCACCGCCCGGCGTCGCTGGATCAGGCCGTAGGACTGGCGGAGGATCATCTGGCGGCTGTCCCGGCGGCAGGACAATGGATGTCATCATCTTCTCTCTCCTCTTCTCTCTCTCTCTCTCTTCCCCCTCCTCCCGTGTCCCGTCCTCGCCCCATTCCCCCACCACGGAGGCGGGGGCCGGCTCCACCCCAGCCGGCCCGCCGCACCCGTGGTGCCCTCCCGTTTCTCCCTTCTGTGTCTGTCTCTCCCCCCCTCAGGTGAGTGACCCTCAAACCACAGCTGCAGAGAGGAGGCCCGGGCCGGTTTGCTGGTGCTGCGGGGAACCGGGCCACCTGCAGCAACAGTGTGCCGCGATGGAGGTGGGGGCGGTGGTGCGGATCCCCGACGCGCCAGAGGCTGCCCTCGATCAGGCCAGAGCGTATCGCATACCGGTAAGTGTACAAGGGGCGACATATCAGGCATTGGTGGATTCGGGTTGCAACCAGACCTCGATCCGCCAAAGCCTGGTGCAAGATGAGGCATTGGGGGGAGCACAAGGGGTGAAGGTGTTGTGTGTGCACGGGGATGTTCACTGCTACCCGTTGGTGTCGGTCCACATACATTTCAGAGGGGACAAATCCATAGTAAAGGCGGCGATTAATCCTCGCCTTACCCTCTCTTTAATCTTGGGGACTGATTGGCCGGGATTCCGGGGGCTGATGGCACACCTAGTAAAGAGTGGGTCCTGCCGGTTAGCGGGGGCGGTCCCGGTGTCGTTTTGGCTGGAGCTGCGGTTGCAGAGCCGTCTACGTCATCTCCGCGACAGAGTGAGGAGCCCCCGGCCCCTCCTCTTTCTATTGGGGAATCCCTCGCGGATTTCCCACTGGAACAATCGCGAGACGAAACTCTGCGACACGCGTTTGACCAAGTGAGAGTAATCAATGGTCAAACGCTCCAGCCGAACGCCACCCCGACCTTCCCCTATTTTTCCATTTTAAAGGATAGGTTATACCGAGTGACGCAGGACACTCAGACGAAGGAGCGTGTCACCCAGTTGTTAATTCCAAAGAGCCGCCGGGAATTGGTATTCCAGGTGGCTCACTTTAATCCCATGGCGGGACACCTCGGGCAGGATAAAACACTTGCCCGGATAATGGCCCGATTCTATTGGCCGGGGATTCGCGGCGACGTCCGTAAGTGGTGTACGGCGTGCCGCGAATGCCAGTTAGTAAATCCAGCGGCCATTCCAAAAGCGCCCTTGCGCCCCCTACCATTAATCGAGACCCCGTTTGAAAGAATTGGGATGGATCTCGTCAGGCCATTAGACCGGTCAACACGAGGGTACCGCTTTATATTGGTTCTGGTGGACTATTCAACGCGATACCCGGAAGCGGTGCCTCTTTGCAATATCTCCGCACGTAGTATTGCAGAGGCCCTCTTCCACGTCATCTCCCGGGTTGGAATCCCGAAAGAGATTCTGACTGACCAAGGCACCTCGTTTATGTCACGAACACTGGCCGAACTGTATGGGCTACTGGGTATTAAGCCGATCCGCACCAGCGTGTATCACCCACAAACGGACGGTTTAGTCAAACGGTTCAACCGCACCCTCAAGAATATTATCAAAAAATTCGTAAGTGAGGACGCACGTAACTGGGATAAGTGGCTCAAACCCTTGTTGTTTGCAGTGCGAGAGGTCCCCCAAGCCTCCACGGAGTTCTCTCCGTTTGAATTATTGTATGGGCGTAAGCCGCGCGGCATCTTAGATGTACTGCGGGAAAATTGGGAGGAGGGACCTTCGCAGAGCAAAAATGAAATTCAATACGTTATGGATCTGCGCACAAAACTCCACACGCTCACCCACTTAACTCAGGAGAATTTGCGGCAGGCCCAGGAACGGCAATCCCGCCTGTACAACAAGGGCACGCGCCTTAGAGAGTTCACTCCGGGAGATAAGGTACTCGTCCTGTTGCCCACGTCGAGCTCCAAATTAATCGCCAAGTGGCAAGGGCCCTTCGAGGTCACACGGCGAGTCGGGGACGTCGACTATGAGGTTAGGCGAACGGACAGGGAGGGGGCGCTACAGATCTACCACCTCAATCTGCTGAAGCTCTGGAACGAGGAGGTCCCCGTGGCATTGGTGTCGGTAGTTCCGGAGAAGGCGGAGCTGGGGCCGGAGGTCCAAAAAGGGTCATTGGCATCTCGCACCTCTCCGGTCCCCTGTGGAGACCACCTCTCCCCGACCCAACTCACGGAGGTCGCCCAGTTGCAGGCCGAGTTTTCAGATGTGTTCTCGCCCCTGCCCGGTCGCACCAACCTCATAGAACACCACATAGAGATGCCCCCGGTGGTGGTAGTGCGTAGCCGTCCTTATAGATTACCCAAACACAAAAAAAAGGTGGTTCAGGAAGAACTTCAGGCCATGCTCGAAATGGGCATCGTCGAGGAGTCCCACAGTGACTGGAGCAGCCCGGTGGTCTTGGTTCCCAAGGCCGACGGCTCGGTCCGGTTCTGTGTGGACTATAGAAAAGTCAACGTGGTGTCTAAATTTGACGCGTACCCAATGCCTCGTATTGATGAGCTGCTCGATCGACTAGGCACGGCTCGCTTTTACTTGACACTGGATTTGACGAAGGGATATTGGCAGATCCCCTTGACTCCATTATCCCGGGAAAAAACGGCCTTTTCCACACCGTTCGGCTTACACCAGTTCGTCACACTTCCGTTTGGGCTGTTTGGGGCGCCCGCTACGTTTCAGTGGCTGATGGACCGGATCCTCCGGCCCCACGCCACCTATGCGGCCGCTTACTTAGATGACATCATCATTTATAGTAATGACTGGCAGCGGCACCTGCAACACCTGAGGGCCGTCCTTAGGTCGCTGAGGCGGGCGGGGCTCACTGCCAACCCGAAGAAGTGTGCGATTGGGCGGGTGGAAGTACGGTATCTGGGCTTCCACTTGGGTAACGGGCAGGTGCGTCCCCAAATTAACAAGACAGCAGTGATTGCGGCCTGCCCGAGGCCCAAGACCAAAAAGGGGGTGAGACAGTTCCTGGGGCTGGCTGGCTATTATCGTAGGTTTATACCTAATTATTCGGACGTCACCAGCCCGCTGACTGACCTCACTAAAAAAGGGGCACCAGATCCAGTCCAGTGGACGGAGCAGTGCCAGCGGGCTTTCTCTGAGGTAAAGGCTGCACTGTGTGGGGGGCCACTTTTGCACTCCCCTGAGTTCTCTCTCCCTTCTTTGTTACAGACGGATGCGTCGGACAGAGGGCTGGGGGCCGTTTTGTCCCAGCAGGTGGGGGGAGAGGATCGCCCAGTATTATACATCAGCTGAAAGCTGTCGGTGCGTGAGGGGCGCTACAGCACCATCGAGAAAAAGTGTCTGGCGATCAAGTGGGCGGTCCTCGCCCTCCGTTACTACCTGCTGGGGCGCTCTTTCACCCTCTGTTCGGACCACGCGCCCCTCCAGTGGCTCCACCGCATGAAGGATGCCAACACACGGATCACCCGTTAGTATCTAGCGCTCCAACCTTTCAACTTCAAGGTGGTCCACAGGCTGGGGGCGCAGATGGTCGTGGCGGACTTCCTCTCCCGTCAAGGGGGGGGGGGAGTCGGCTGCGGGCTGGACGGGCGCCTGGCCTGAGTCGGGCGGTGGGGGTATGTGGCAGTGGGGGCGTGGTCAAGCTCCGGTCTGTGACAGGAGGGCGGAGTTGGGGAAGGTAAGTGGCAGAATCGCTTCACCTGAGTGTGATTAACCTATGTTTTGTGTGTGTTCTCCCCAGTAAACCGCGCCCTATTTAAGGAGGGAGAGTGAGAGCAGAGGGGAGCTCATCCCCAGACGAGACGCTATGTGTGTGTGTGTCTCTCTCTATTGTGGAAAATTATTGTTAGACTGAAAAGTGTGGCAATAAAGCCTATACACAAACCTGATCTCTGTCCTGCCGTCCTCTGTGCTCCACCCACTCGTAAGGAACTGCCACAAATACCCAATAACCCATACAATTCGTTCAGTGTACGTGACATAAACGAGGTGCCTTGGTCAGTCAGAATCTCTTTCGGGATTCCAACTCGGGAGATAATGCGGAAGAGTGCCTCCGCAATACTGCATGCTGAGATATTGCGAAGAGGCACTGCTTCCGGGTATCGCGTTGCATAGTCCACTAGAACTAATATAAAGCAGTACCCTCATACTGACCGATCTAATGGCCCGACGAGATCCATCTCAATTCTTTCGAATGTGGTCTCGATTAATGGTAGAGGGCACAAAGGCGCTTTTGGAATGGCCGCTGGATTTACTAACTGGCATTCGCGGCACGCCGTACACCACCTACAGACATCGCCGCGAATCCCCGGCCAATAGAACCGGGCCATTATTCGGGCTAGTGTTTTATCCTGCCCTAAGTGTCCAGCCATGGGATTAAAGTGAGCCGCCTGGAATACCAATTCCCGGTGGCTCTTCGGAATTAAAAGCTGCATGACTCGCTCTTTAGTCTGAGTGTCCTGCGTCACTCGGTATAACCTATCCTTCCTAATGGCGAAGTAAGGGGAGGACGGGGTGGCGTTCGGCGGGAGCGTTTGACCATCGATTACTCTCACTTGGTCAAACACATGCCTCAGAGTCTTGTCTCGCGACTGCTCTAATGGGAAATCCGCGAGGGATTCCCCAATAGAGAGAGGAGGAGCCAGCGGCTCCTCACTCTGACGCGGAGATGACGTAGACGGCTCTGTGACAGCCGCTCCCGTCAAAGCGACACCAGGACCTCCCCCTGTTAAATGGCATGACCCACTCTTCACTAGATATGTCATTAAATCCCGAAACCCCGGCCAATCAGTCCCCAAAATTAAAGAGTGGGTAAGGTGAGGATTAACCACCGCTTTCACTATAGCTTTTTCCCCTCTGAAAAAAATGTGGACCAACACCAAAGGGTAGCGGTGAACATCCCCGTGCACACACAACACCTTCACCCCCTGTGCTCCCCGCAATGCCTCGTTTTGAACCAGGCTTTGGCGAATTGAGGTCTGATTACAACCAGAATCCACCAACGCCTGATATGTAGCCCCTTGGATACTCACCGGTATGCGATACACTCCGGCCCGATCGAGGGCGGCCTCTGGTGCGTCGGGGATCCGAACCACCGCGCCCACTTCCATTGCCGTGCACTGCTGTTGAAGATGGCCCGGCTCCCCGCAGCACCAGCAAACCGGCCCGGGCTTTCCCTCTGCACCGGTGTTCTGGGGCTCACTCACCTGAGGTGGGGGAGAGACAGACACAGAAGGGAGAAACGGGAGGGCACCGTGGGTGCGGCGGGCTGGCTGGGGTGGCGCCGGCCCCCGTCTCCACGGTGGGGGAATGGGGCGAGGACGGGACACAGAAGGAGGGGGAGAGAGAGAGAGAGAAGAGAAGACGCCGTCTGCTGTCCTGCCGCCGGAACAGCCGCCAAATGATCCTCCGCCAGCTCGACTGCCTGATCCAGCGACGCCGAGCGGTGGCACTGGACCCACTCCGTGGTTCCTGCTGGTAGGCGAGCGATGAATTGTTCCAGCACCACCTGGTCGATGATCCCCTCGGCGTCGCGGTTGCCGGCCCTCAGCCACTGCCAGCAGGCGTCCCGGAGCTGCTGGCCAAACGCGAACAGCCGGCCGACTTCCTCCAAGCACAAAGCGCGGAAGCACTGGCACTGTTGCTCTGGCGTGCACCCCACGCGCTGGAGGATGGCCCGGCGGAGGTCCGCGTAGGCCAGCCGGTGGTCGGCGGGGAGCTGTAGCGTGGCCAGCTGCGCCTCTCCCATTAGGAGGGGGAGAAGGCGCGCCGCGCGCTGCTCCTTCGGCCACCCCGAGGCTTCTGCGACTTGTTCGAACAACGTGATGAACGCCTCGGGGTCATCCTGCGGACCCATCTTGGTAACGGTGAGGGGAGACAGGCCCGCGGCCGGAGCGCTGGTGAACCCCGCCGATGCGACGAGGTGCCGGATCGCCTCGCGGTCTTCCTGCTGGGCCAGCACCAGGGCTTCAAAGCGTCGCTCCTGTTCCTTCCGGAGCGTGACGAGCGCCTGGTGCTGGCTTTGCTGGGCCGTGGCGAGGGTGTGGACCAGGTCGGCGAATGGGGAGGACTCCATGGGGCTGATCTGCTGGTGCTCCCTGGTTCAATCCCGGGTTTCGGCACCACTGTAACAGTTCACTAGGGTTGGGTGGAGCACAGAGGATGGCAGGACAGAGATCAGGTTTGCAAAAAGGCTTTGTTGCCACACTTTTCAGTGAACAATTCGGTATTGCTTAGACACACACACACAGCCAGCGTCTAGTCCGGAGATACCCCTCTGCTCTCGCTCTCCCTCCTTAAGTAGGGCGTGGTCACTGGGAAGACACACAAACACAGGTTAATTGCCGTCAGGTGTAGTGATTCTGCCACTTACCTTCCCTGACTCCGCCCTCCTGTCACAGACCGGTGCATGACCACGCCCCCGCTGCCACATTCACATTCTGTTTTTATTTATGTTTTACACAGTGTCCCAACTACGTGACCAAACCATGTTAGTCGTTTCTTTTGTAGTATGTTTATCACTGGAGGTTGGTTAATGCATTGGTATAATTTCTTATTTGAGATGTGGTCCATCCAACTGATATTGAGAATTCTCCTGCTAATGTTAAAATGCAGAACTCTTAAACAAAATCCTTGATTAAATAATTAATTATTACACTACAAATACTGACAAATCTGCTCCAGAAACCACAACAGTTTCTGTTCAGAAAACTGAAGTTACTCAACTACAGACAGTTTTCTTTTTATATATGGTCCTGCTCCAGTTTGGATCAGAATGCTGAGATATTGTAATCTGGATGCTAGCAAAATACTATCCAGCAGTTAACAGACAGCTGATGATATTAAGTATAAATACACAAACTAATGAATAAAAACGAGCAAATGTTAAGACAGCTGTAAGAACAGGACTAAAAATGAAACTGAAAATGAACACAAAGCTTGCTGAACTATCACACAAAGTAGAAAAAAATCCATTAAACTAAGCTGTAATATGCACTCCAACCTGGTATTCTGTTGTTCATCATGGCTGTAGTTT
This sequence comes from Neoarius graeffei, assembly GCF_027579695.1. Classification (NCBI taxonomy): domain Eukaryota; kingdom Metazoa; phylum Chordata; class Actinopteri; order Siluriformes; family Ariidae; genus Neoarius; species Neoarius graeffei. The sequence goes on from NC_083579.1 coordinate 36,608,446, forward strand.
GCACCACCACCTGAACATGGACAGGATCTGATTCTCCACCAGGATCCCTCAAGTCTCAGTAGCCACTCTGCTCTCTTCCCCTTTATTCATGGTGACGTGATATCTTCACATCAATTCTCCTGCTAAAATTATGCTGTCAACGCTCAATCTTTCCTGCCATCAGACTCCCGCATAGCTCACTCTATCTCAGCATACGTGGTCGACTTTTCATTATGCATGGCAGCTCATCAACTAGAGCTGAATCCCAACAAGACCAGGCTCAGAATTATTCAAGGAAATGTCCAGGCCTTCATCTTGCAATCTTACCATGTCAGTTCAGAAGTCTCTGATGACTGAACACAAAGAAAAAATGAACAAGAATCCATCTTTAATAGGATATGATCAATACTCTGGAAAATATTGGTTCAGTTTGTCAAAAGCAGACACCAAAATCAAAAAGAAAGACCTAAAAATATCCCCAGTGATAATTTAAGCTAAGATAAATTAATCATCAAGGCCATGGTAACAAGAAGAGAGCTAAAGACAGATACAGAGAGAAAAAAAGGAAGACTGTGAATGTTATTCTTAGATAATCTGTCTGTGACAACACTGAAAATATCTTATATGTATTTTTTTTTTTTTTTTTGCAGACTCGAAGGACTGAGATAAACATCATTGCCTCCACAGTGCAGCACAATACACCTTTGGTATTTGCAGATCAGCTGTCAGCTCTGCTCAAAGACTCCCATACAAGTGTGTTCTCGCACAAAGACAGCAAACAATGTGTTATTTCAAAGATGGAGTCATTCAGTCGATGTCAAAAAGAACCGCTACACACATCCCATCGAGGGCACAAATGACACAGGCAGGGGGCCACTCTTATTCTCTCTATTCTCTTGGCAGAGATAATCTTTTTTTTCAAGCTCTTTATTTTTGAAAGGAGAAGTTCTTGTTCACATGAATAGTTTAAAAAAATATTCTTATCGGTACAAAACCTATTTGAAGAAGCTCACATTCACAAGCTAGTGCAGTGAACATGTCATAAACTCTTGCATCCAACATATCAGTAATAACATTAAGAGCTGCATGTTGTGCACTAGAGAAAGAGAATGGGGGGGGGGGGGGGACTCATGATGAGGTGAATGACTGCTTAAAGTTTCACTCAAATACAGCATGTTCTCGGTCTTACACAACAACAAACAAAAATAATAGTAGTACACATCAAGGAAATAAATAAATAAATAAATAAACAAATAAATACTTAAATAGAATAACTGAATAATTGGGGCAGCATGGTGGTGTAGTGGTTAGCACTGTTGCCTCACAGCAAGAAGGTTCTGGGTTTGAGCCCAGTGGCCAACGAGGGCCTTTCTGTGTGGAGTTTGCATGTTCTCTCAGTGTCTGCGTGGGTTTCCTCCGGGTGCTCCAGTTTCCCCCACAGTCCAAAGACATGCAGGTTAGGCTAATTGGTGGCTCTAAATTGGCTGTGAGTGTGAATGGTTGTCTATGTGTGTCAGCCCTGTGATGACCTACAGCTTGTCCAGGGTGTACCCTGCCTCTCGCCCATAGTCAGCTGCACAGGATAAGCAGCTAATAGATAAATGAAGCTGAATAATTGAAAAGATAAAAACACATTAACAAAATATCTGTATGTGTGTGGGCAGAGCCTCCATGCTGACTCCGCTCTAATTTTAAACTTAGTATCTTTCGTTTTTGTGATTGAAATTACTCATGTACATGCACATTTCACATTTTTCTAGTCCTCCATTCACTCACATTGCATCTGATGTGTGACAGTGTAGATGGGGAGAGAGATTGAACAGGCGGGGGTGCCCTAAAATCAAACCCTGACAGTCTGTCACAGTACAAGTGCCTGTTGTCACACGTGTCAACACGTGAAGCGTGCAGCTCATGAGCAGTGTCGTCCTGCTGGTTTACTGTCAGAGATACACATGAAGACGATAAGCCTTTTGTGGCCAGACAGAAGCCACAGAGTGATGGAGCTTACAAACTATAGGATGTAATGTGTGAAGAGAGAGAGAAAACTGTTGTTTTATTTGCTTTTTTTTTTGCATATTTTATTTCGGGTTTAACAGTATTTTTAAATCAATCACCTGTCCTATCTGGGCTGAAATGATAATTAGTTTTATGATGATTGTTTTGTTGTTCTTGTTTTTGTTTTTTTTGTTTTTTACTAAACCTAAATTGAAGGGGAAAAAAACAGGAAAAAAACCATCTGAAGTTTAACTTCTAATAATCTTACAGAGTGTAGTTTTAATTTTCCACTTTATTTTTTTGTTTTACATTTTTTTAAAGTGTATTTATTTGTTTGTTTGGCTTTTTTTGAATGTTTGATTTTAATTAGATTATATTTAGAATTTTTTACAATCCCCACAATTGACCCTTGTTCAGTTTGCCTCTCCTGTTTCGCCATGGTGATATGCGTAACATGTTTCCACTCCATGGCAATACAGTCAGAGGAATGCAAGCACGGAAGAGGGTAGCCTGCCTGCCCATGGAACAGGGCCAGCAACCCTTTGCTGTGGAATTTATTACCCGCTAAAGACCCTTTATTGATCAAGCATGAACAACACATGCGTTGCATATCTGGGCAGCATGACAGCATTCATAAAGGGCCTCGGGTAAAGCCTTGTGGACCCCATGGTCCTGATGCCCCCAGATTTACTTACAAACAACCAAAACAACCCAAGATAGCTTCTTGGAATGTTCGGACCCTGTCAGATATTCCATCATCCAAGCAACAGACCCCTGAACGTAGATCTGCCTTAGTATCGTCCAAACTGAGGCACTTCAGCATTGACATTGCCTGTCTAAGCGAATGCCGGATACCAGATGAAGGTGACTTTGTAGACAGAGACTACACTTTTTCCACTCCGTGTCCTTTTGAACCAGCCTGGGACAGCTGATCTAAGTGTCATAGATGGCCTACCACAAAGTGAGATACTCCACAAGCTCGAATATCCCCTGATTTTTGAAGAGGTTCAATCAGCACTGGGTCACTTGGCAGATAACAAGGCCCCGGGTCCTGACTGCATCCCAGCAGAGTCTCTTAAAGCAGGGGGACCAGCTCTCCTGACTGAGCTCCATAAGCTCCTCCTCTCCATCTGGGAGGCCAAATGAGTCCCACAAGATATGAAAAATGGCTACGTTATCACCATCTTCAAAAAACATTGCTGGTTCTCCTGCAACAACTACCACGGTATTACACTCCTCTCTGTCATAGGCAAGCTATTTGCCTGAGTTATTCTGAACCGAGTATGGCCTCATGTTGAGAAATACCTACCTGAATCATAGTGCAGCTTTAGGGGTGGTCGTTCCACCAGTGATATGATGTTCTCTATCTGTAAACTTATAGAGAAATGCAGAGAGCAACATCAGGAATTACATATTGTCTTTACTGATCTGGTCAAGGTGCTCGATTCAGTTAGCAGACCTCTCATGTGGTCAGTGCTTCAGAAGATCGGAATCCCACCCAAAGTAGTCAATATCATCAAGAGCTTTCATGATGGCATGGAAGCTAGAGTACTAATCAGTGGAGAGTTTACAGAATGCTTTGAAGTAATCAACAGCCTGCGACAAGGATGCATCCTAGCCCTAATGCTGTTAATCCTGTTCTTCAGCTTCATCCTCTGCAATGCCCACAAATCTATGTCAGAGTTTGGAGTGGAAATAAAATACAAGCTGGATGGAAGACTTTTCAGCCTCCAGAGGTTAAGGGCAAAATCAACACCAACCACCAAGCTTGACGACTTCCTCTATGCTGATGATGCCACCCTGGTAACTACATCTCCTGAATCTCTACAGGAAGGTGTTAGCACACTGAAGTCTGCCTGTGACATCTGGGGGCTGACCATCAGCAAATCCAAGACAGAGGTAATGCATGTACAATGTGATCACTCCCCCTCCGTTATGATCGACGACCATCCACTAAAGTGTGCACACACGTTTATGTACCTTGGTGGCAACATGTCAGATGATGCAACTCTCAACCCCAAGATTCAACATCGAGTCTCTCATGCCGCAGCAGCTTTCGGTGCTTTGTGTACTAGGTGCTGGAACAGGAGAGGCCTTAGTCTGTCGATTAAGTTGACCATTTACAAGGCTATAGTCCTACCATCTCTCCTCTATGGTTCCGAAATGTGGCCAACCTTAGTCCACCACATCCGCCATCTGGAAGTTTTCCACCAGAGATCGCTCCAACAAATAATGAACATCAAGTGGTGGCAGTGTAAGACCAATGCTGAGGTCCTCTACCATGCCAAATCTACTCCCATCGAGACCATGCTTCGAAACAACAGACTACGCTGGCTCGGCCATATGGCATGAATGACTCTAGAACACCAAAGCAACTGCTGTTTGGTGAACTTAAGCAGGGCAAGCACGATAAGGGTCGTCCACGTAAGCATTGGAAAGACTGTGCCAAGGAGGACCTGCAGCCTTTCAGCATAAATGCAGGCTGGTACCAGATTGCGCTGAACCGCAGCACCTGGCAGGCCGCTCTCTCATTGGGGAAAGGAGCTCTGCGAGGCCCACCTCCAGACAAAGGCAGCTGAAGCACGCAAGCATCAGTGACTGAGGGCATCCAAGGGTCCCCCATCATAATATGACGGGGACCATATGTAAGTCAGTAAGTAAGTACAATCACCTATCCTATCAGTGCTCAAAAATAATATTTTAGTGATACACTTTTTTTGCTTGTTATGATAAATATTATTTTTTAAAATTAGAAATAAGTTTTAACAAAAGAGAATTTCAGAGGGTTAAATTTTTGCACATATATATTACAGTGTAGGATGTAATTGTCCACTATGTGAAATTAGTCATAGATAGATAGATAGATAGATAGATAGATAGATAGATAGATAGATAGATAGATAGATAGATAGACAGCACATTGTAAAAATATAAATAATCCAACCACTTTACTTCACTACTTTATATTAGATGCTAGACAGCGGTCTTACCTCCTGAGAACAATGGACTTCCCCCGTTCACCACAGATGAGGTGAGGCAGATTATGAGAGGCATCAGCACTTGGAAGGCAACAGGACCTGATGGGGTCTTGGGACTTATACTCACACACTGTGCAGATGAACTGACAGGTTTTCACAAGAACCTTTAATCTGTCCCAGCCCCAGTCGATGGTTCCTTCATGCTTAAAATCGATAGCCATTGTTACTGTACCAAAGCAGTCTGTGGTAAGGAGCTCAAAGCTCATAGGCAACAGTTTTAATTTTATGCACATTTGAAACTTTATATGATAAAAAAAAAACCTCTGTAATTTTCTTCTGGTCCCATGAAGTATTGTTAATGAGTAATAATTAAAATAAGTTAGCGTGGATTGCGGCAAATTTCTTTTCAGCTATTTTCGTGACCACTCGGTGCATGACATCATTTAAGCCAAACAAACTGTTTGAGTTGAGTCCACTTCCATTTACTTACATTGTTGTTCGGCTTGAGTGCAGACGTGCATTCAGGAATTTCCAAAGAAGAACCATGCCTTATTGTTGTGCAATGAACTGTAACAACGGGACCGGTTCAGGAAGAAGTTTTTAATCTTGTTCCGAGAGAGGAGAAGAGGCAGAGAGAGTGGATTGGCTTTTTCCGGAAGAGGAGAAGAGGCAGAGTGAGAGGATTGGCTTTTTCAGAAAAAGGAGAAGAAGCAGAGCGAGAGGGTTGGCTTTTTCAGAAAAAGGAGAAGAGGCAGAGCGAGTGGGTTGTCTTTTTCCAAAAGAGGAGACGAGGCAGAGAGAGTGGATTGTGTGCGTGAAGCCAGAGGGTTGTTTTTTTCCGGAAGAGGAGATGAGGTGGAGAGAGTGGATTGTGCACGTGAAACAAAATCAAGCAGTCAAAGAAGAAACGGACCAGCAACGGTCAAGCAAAAAGGAGAAGATTGGAGGTAAACATTTTTACTTTTGCTTGCAATTGACAAGTCAAGAATCCTGAGGGATTCTGTACAATCATTATGGAAATGAGACAAAGGGATATTTCCTTGCTTAGAATAGGCTGTAAATAGTATAATGCCGCGGATGGCAGGCTAATGTGGCCTACCAGCGCACTGTCCGGTAATCGTTACCTATATCCACTAGGGAGGGCGGTTTAATTATTCTTCAAAAGGGCTCTTATTTAGTATTATGACGAAAATAGGAATTTATCATAACTACCAGGATAAATCGTTTGGGCGCAAGTCTTATTGAGATTTGGGGTCACCGCGATCAGAGTTGGCTGAGTCGCTGTCTGATTCCAAGGCCGCACGGTCAAACCAGTGAGCCACATTCACCGATTGCTTTGCAATGGCCATAGGTTCATACATATATGGTTTCACCTCTCGATATCTAATTTGGAGAGTTCCTACTTCAAAATTGCTAGCGCTTTCAGACATTTTACACAACCTCTCATGACCAAAATCCGTACACATGTGCTCGGTTCACAAGTAAACACAGAGCTGCTCCCAGTCTGTTTGGCTTAAATGACGTCACGACGACTGTCCCCTGGCGGTGAAAGTGAGCATAAGTGAGATGTAAACAAACCTTTGGAAATTGGGTAAAACAGTATATTTTAACCGTTTTATTCAATTTTAGGGTGCAAATTAGACACTAGGAAGACTGAATTTGCTTTTTGGGTCATTCTTCTAGACAATAAAGTTGATATTCTACGTTTCACCTCCAACTGTTGCCTATGACTTTTAAAGTGCATATCACGGGTAAATTCAGGAGCAAGATCAATGTAATTCTCCTATTTTATATTAAACTTTGGTCAAATATCTGTCACATTTTGCATTTTGTGCAATTTTTTTACCTTGCACAATACCAGAAAAATTCAGTTGAAATCAAACCATTTGAGGTGAATTGGTCCGCCTCTGAAAAAACTTGGCATTTGGATTTCCCGGGAAGTATTGATTTTCGTGACATCACATGCGGGACGCCTCCCTCTGAATCCTACATCAGCGTTGGTTTGTTTATGAGAAAACGACCTGGTGGTTTTCTGCAAATTTCTTCAACGTTATCATGTAATTATTAAAATGGTTAACAGATGTATCACCCTCATTGCTCATAGGAGGGTGTAGCAACACCAATCTTGATGGGATTAGTACACATCATTTCCCAAAAGACCAGACAATGGGAGAGAAATGGGAGCTCTTCGTGCGAGGCACCCGGAAAAATTGGCTCCATGCTACAGACTATAGCGTCATATGCAGGGCTCACTTCACAAGACCCGATGACTTTGAGAACTATTTGCAGTGGGAAATGGGCTTCGCAAGGCAACTTGATCTGAAAAAAGACGCAGTTCCATCTGTCAGAATGCCCAAAGCAACACCGTCTCCATCTGTGTCAGCGTCACCAAAGGAGCCAGCCGTGTTTGTCTTCCCTGACAGAAGGAGAAGTGCCGCATCCACTGAGGCCCTTGAAGCCGAGGACCAAGCAGAGATGAGAAAAAGACCAAGAAAATCGGCAATTCACAAGTTAACTGTTGTCAGGGTAAGAAATAAGAGAGATTATACTCTAAATTAGGTGTTCCTGTGTTTGTGTGGTACACGGATAATGTTATTTATTGACACACACAAAAGTAAACAACACGAAAGTGCTGGGCAATAATACACTTACTTTACATGTATCAAGGGATATGTGTGTCAGGGCTTGAGATCTTGGGACCTGTCAAGCACATTAAATGTATATACAATCCTGCTTAGCCGATTCCATGTGTGTAGCTTATGAAATCTTTCTCCTACAGTAGCCAGTACTCTTCTAAATGAAGAAATATATAAATACATAAGGTGACGTAACATTGCACTCAGGTGACAATTCCATATTTCAATGCAAAATCGCTAGCTGCTAAACTTGGTCTACACAGGCTGTGCACTGAAACCGTGCATGCTCTCGCAGCCTGCTGGCACTTCCGCAGGTGACATCATGAATCTGGCTCCAGACTCCATTGGGATTTTTCCAGATGTGTTTTGGTTTTTTTTTTTTTTTTTTCTGCTGTAGACAGATGGCCTTGTGCAAAATTACCCTTCTGGATGAGTGTGTAAAGGGACATTCTTTCATATAAAAAAAAATGAATTTGGTCCAGGATATGCACTTTAAATGATTTTCACCTTATTGCCCTCACACCTATCATTACAAAGTGCCTAAAAAGAATAGTTATGGCCTACATTAATAGCTTCATCCCTTCCAATAGATCAATATCAATTTGCCTATCGAGGAAATAGATGCAGTGAGGATGCCATTTCTATTAGAAAACAAGGATGCCTAGGTCATGATGCTGTTTGTCAATTATATTTCAGCAATCAACACATAATTTCCAAAGATTTGATCTCAAAACTCCACAGCCATGAACTTCACATATCAGCCTATAAAAGACTGTCAGGATAAGGGCCCACTCTTCCTCCACCTTAACCCTGAGCTCAGGAACTCCACAGGGTTGTGTGATCAACCCAGTCCTTGACTCTCCTTTTACTAATGACCGTCAGTTAATTCCTCAAACACTGTCATTAAGTTTGCGGATGGCACAACAATCTGATCTCCAACAATGAAGAGACAGCCTCCAGAGAGGAGGTACAAAATCTGGTGTCGTGTTGTGATGACAATAACCTGACCCACAACACGAGGAAAGCAAAAGAAATTTCATTTTCCATACAGCTTTTCCATTGCGTGGAAGCAGAAGCCAATCCCAGGTGATATTGATTAAGGGGTGGGGTACACCCCGGATCAGTCACCAGTCTATCACAAAGCCAATAGAGAGTGATAGACATCCACTCACATACACACCTATAGAGATCTTGCAGTCACGTGACCGGAAAGTACACAACCCCCATCTTGTCGGTCAAAAACACCGCTGAATACTGCTGCACTCGTGTACAGAATGGATCAATTTCAACCGATGGACTACACGGCTCATTTTTCTAATGAACAGATAACTAGATATGTCTAAAATAAACGATCTACAGATTTGTGACCCTTATGGCTTACCGGACGGAGTTTTCACGACCGGATTTTGAACTGCCAGCGGAATACCCGGATGTGTATGATTACCTCATCAACTTTCCCTCGCTGTTCAGTGGTGAAGCACTGCGTGCTTAGAAATCTCTGGATAGTTTTCTTTACAGAAATTCAGGATTTGTCAGCGACTCAGATGTGGCATCTTGTAAACAAGAAAATAATCCTCATTGGATGGGTAAGTCACTTAAGTATTGAGTATAGCACTGACCAGCCGATTATAGAATAGAATAAGGTCATTCCAAATTGTCCGTCTTGTTTACATGGATCTGGCGTTGGAGAGGTAGAGGCTTGGCAGAGGAGGTTTGAGTAGCTGTTTTCTGAGCTTAGTCAACAGGCCGGCTCTGCCTGTAGCCTCGCTTTTGCTTCTGCTCCTGGCGCCGCCTCCTTCGCTTTGCTTCCGATAACAATCCACGGAGACCTCGCTGTCTCGTCCGGAATGTTATTATTATTTTTTTTCTCGTCCGGAATGTTTTTTTTTTCTCGCCCGGAATGTTGTGCATGCGATGGAAATCGCTACAAACCGTCATTTTCTGCTGGAAACCAATGTCCAGTAAGTCCATACGGTTGTAGTGGATATTGAAGTCCGGTACAGACGAACAACACGCAAAAATACACACAAAAAACATAAAAAACGTGCACAGGTAGGGAGAGCTTGTAGCCGCAGCCGTTGTAGTAGAATTGTATATAGTAGGGTTTTCCAGAAGAAAAGGTAGAAGTAAAAGCAGAAGTAGAACCAGAAGTAGAAGTAGAAGGCGGAATATGGCGTTTGACCGACACGATGGCGTCTGTCACAATCTGGATCGGCTGTGACGTCACATGCAAGTGCTCCATTGGCATTCAACTAATCTGCAAGTCTTTGGATAGGGGGAGGAAACTGAAGCACCCAGAAGAAGCCCACGCAGGCACAAGAAGAACATGCAAACCCCACACAGAAAGTCCCCAGTCTGCCACAGGGCTCGAACCCAGAACTGTCTTGCTGTTGGACCAATTGGACACAAACCCTTCCATATCAGTGATGAACCTGTATAAAGAGTGTTAAGCTGTAAATTCTTGGGTGTTAACATCACACATCAACTCTCTTGGTCGATGAACACCTCTTCAATAGTACAACCCCGATTCCAAAAAAGTTGGGACAAAGTACAAATTGTAAATAAAAACGGAATGGAATGAAGTGGAGGTTTCAAAATTCCATATTTTATTCAGAAAAGAACATAGATGACATATCAAATGTTTAAACTGAGAAAATGTATCATTTAAAGAGAAAAATTAGGTGATTTTAAATTTCATGACAACACCACATCTCAAAAAAGTTGGGACAAGGCCATGTTTACCACTGTGAGACATCCCCTTTTCTCTTTACAACAGTCTGTAAACGTCTGGGGACTGAGGAGACAAGTTGCTCAAGTTTAGGGATAGGAATGCTAACCCATTCTTGTCTAATGTAGGATTCTAGTTGCTCAACTGTCTTGGGTCTTTTTTGTCGTATCTTCTGTTTTATGATGTGCCAAATGTTTTCTATGGTTGAAAGATCTGGACTGCAGGCTGGCCAGTTCAGTACCCGGACCCTTCTTCTACGCAGCCATGATGCTGTAATTGATGCAGTATGTGGTTTGGCATTGTCATGTTGGAAAATGCAAGGTCTTCCCTGAAAGAGATGTCGTCTGGATGGGAGCATATGTTGCTCTAGAACCTGGATATACCTTTCAGCATTGATGGTGTCTTTCCAGATGTGTAAGCTGCCCATGCCACACGCACTAATGCAACCCCATACTATCAGAGATGCAGGCTTCTGAACTGAGCGCTGATAACAACTTGGGTCGTCCTTCTCCTCTTTAGTCCGAATGACACGGTGTCCCTGATTTCCATAAAGAACTTCAAATTTTGATTTGTCTGACCACAGAACAGTTTTCCACTTTGCCACAGTCCATTTTAAATGAGCCTTGGCCCAGAGAAGACGTCTGCGCTTCTGGATCATGTTTAGATACGGCTTCTTCTTTGAACTATAGAGTTTTAGCTGGCAACGGCGGATGGCACGGTGAATTGTGTTCACAGATAATGTTCTCTGGAAATATTCCTGAGCCCATTTTGTGATTTCCAATACAGAAGCATGCCTGAAGCTACTAGTCAATTTCTACACATGTGCCACAGACAGCCTTGTAACATACTGCATCACGATGGGAGCTGCACCAAGGCAGATCAGAAGGCAATAGAGCGAGTTATTAACACCATTCAGAATATCATCAGTTTGCAACAACCACAAATGGAGGACACTTACAGTTCTCATTGCCTGAGGCAGGTCACTGCTATCATTAACAGTCCAACACACTCAAGCAGTCGTGTTTGACTTCTTTCCTTCAGGCAGGTGCTAAAGAGCCATTCATGCTCATAAGAGCACATTCAAGAACAGTTTCTTCCCAAGAGCAATTACATATACAAACTGTGAGCACCAGAAAAGGACACGTTCATATGTTTATATGTTCTGAGTGAATCCTCCTTGAAAACCTTGCAATTCACCACAGGAATGTGCAATAATTTACCATATATCACAAAATCCAACAGCTTATCGCACAGCTGTTAATATTTTGAGCTATTATTTTAGTTATTAATTCTTATTTCTGTAGGCTTATCATGTGAGTTTGAATACTTATATATTGAATATTTTAATCAGGGCCGCACGGTGGTGTAGTGGTTAGCACTGTTGCTTCACAGCAAGAAGGCTCTGGGTTCGAGCCCAGCGGCTGACGGGGGCCTTTCTGTGTGGAGTTTGCATGTTCTCCCCGTGTCTGCGTGGGTTTCCTCTGGGTGCTCCGGTTTCCCCCACAGTCCAAAGACATGCAGGTTAGGCTAATTGAGGTATTTCACCTGACGTCACAGGGTCACGTGACGCCCCGGTGTCCGCCATTTTGAAGGTCAAGCTAGCTAATGTCAACAACATAGTAGCTAGTATGTTACTTTAGCAATGTTTACGTTCAGTCATTTGGATGACTGTTAAAACCTTTCAGTCTCAAGTTTTTCCTTTATTGTATTTACTAGTTTACTGTAATTATGATCCGGCAGCTATTTACATCGGATCCAGTGTAAATAGCTGCCGGAGCCAATGTCCGAGGTTCCGGAGCGCGCTCCGGCTTGCTCCCGGAGTGCTCCGGGCGAGGTTCCCCTCAAATTAAGCAGCGCACGCCGGCTTGCTCCCGGAGTGCTCCGGCCGAGGTTCCGGAGCGCGCTCCGGCTTGCTCCCCCTCAAATTAAGCAGCGCGCTCCGGCTTGCTCCCGGAGTGCTCCGGCCGAGGTTCCGGAGCGCGCTCCGGCTTGCTCCCCCTCAAATTAAGCAGCGCGCTCCGGCTTGCTCCCGGAGTGCTCCGGCCGAGGTTCCGGAGCGTGCTCCGGCTTGCTCCCCCTCAAATTAAGCAGCGCGCTCCGGCTTGCTCCCGGAGTGCTCCGGCCGAGGTTCCGGAGTGTGCTCCGGCTTGCTCCCCCTCAAATTAAGCAGCGCGCTCCGGCTTGCTCCCCCTCAAATTAAGCAGCGCGCTCCGGCTTGCTCCCGGAGTGCTCCGGCCGAGGTTCCGGAGTGTGCTCCGGCTTGCTCCCCCTCAAATTAAGCAGCGCGCTCCGGCTTGCTCCCCCTCAAATTAAGCAGTGCGCTCCGGCTTGCTCCCGGAGTGCTCCGGCTGAGGTTCCGGAGCGCGCTCCGGCTTGCTCCCCCTTAAATTAAGCAGCGCGTTCCGGCTTGCTCCCGGAGTGCTCCGGCCGAGGTTCCGGAGCGCGCTCCGGCTTGCTCCCCCTCAAATTAAGCAGCGCGCTCCGGCTTGCTCCCCCTCAAATTAAGCAGCGCGCTCCGGCTTGCTCCCGGAGTGCTCCGGCCGAGGTTCCGGAGTGTGCTCCGGCTTGCTCCCCCTCAAATTAAGCAGCGCGCTCCGGCTTGCTCCCCCTCAAATTAAGCAGTGCGCTCCGGCTTGCTCCCGGAGTGCTCCGGCCGAGGTTCCGGAGCGCGCTCCGGCTTGCTCCCCCTTAAATTAAGCAGCGCGTTCCAGCTTGCTCCCGGAGTGCTCCGGCCGAGGTTCCGGAGTGTGCTCCGGCTTGCTCCCCCTCAAATTAAGCAGCGCGCTCCGGCTTGCTCCCCCTCAAATAAAGCAGCACGCTCCGGCTTGCTCCCGGAGTGCTCCGGCCGAGGTTCCCCTCAAATTAAGCAGCGCGCACCGGCTTGCTCCCGGAGTGCTCCGGCCGAGGTTCCGGAGCGCGCTCCGGCTTGCTCCCCCTCAAATTAAGCAGCGCGCTCCGGCTTGCTCCCGGAGTGCTCCGGCCGAGGTTCCGGAGCGCGCTCCGGCTTGTTCCCCCTCAAATTAAGCAGCGCGTTCCGGCTTGCTCCCGGAGTGCTCCGGCCGAGGTTCCGGAGTGTGCTCCAGCTTGCTCCCCCTCAAATTAAGCAGCGCGCTCCGGCTTGCTCCCGGAGTGCTCCGGCCGAGGTTCCGGAGCGCTCCGGCCGAGGTTCCGGAGCGCGCTCCGGCTTGCTCCCCCTCAAATTAAGCAGCGCATTCCAGCTTGCTCCCGGAGTGCTCCGGCCGAGGTTCTGGAGTGTGCTCCGGCTTGCTCCCCCTCAAATTAAGCAGCGCGCTCCGGCTTGCTCCCCCTCAAATTAAGCAGCGCGTTCCGGCTTGCTCCCGGAGTGCTCCAGCCGAGGTTCCGGAGTGTGCTCCGGCTTGCTCCCCCTCAAATTAAGCAGCACGCTCCGGCTTGCTCCCCCTCAAATTAAGCAGCGCGCTCCGGCTTGCTCCCGGAGTGCTCCAGCCGAGGTTCCGGAGTGTGCTCCGGCTTGCTCCCCCTCAAATTAAGCAGCACGCTCCGGCTTGCTCCCCCTCAAATTAAGCAGCGCGCTCCGGCTTGCTCCCGGAGTGCTCCGGGAGCAAGCCGGAGCGCGCTGCTTAATTTGAGGGGGAGCAAGCCGGAGCGTGCTCCGGCAGCTATTTACACTGGATCCGGTGTAAATAGCTGCCGGATCATAATTACAGTAAACTAGTAAATCCAGTAAAGGAAAAACTTGAGACTGAAAGGTTTAACAGTCATCCAAATGACTGAACGTAAACATTGCTACAGTAACATACTAGCTACTATGTTGTTGACATTAGCTAGTGCTAACAGCTAGCTGCTAGTACACTGCTACAACACAGACACTGATCCTAATAATACAGTTCTTGGTCATTGCCTGGTAACAGCAAATTTATAACGGGCCATGTCTCAACAGACTAAGAAGTTATTTCAATGACATTTATAACATTTTGTTTATCCTGAGGACCGAAAGTAAATGAAAATGTGAACAAACCTTAGCTGTAATAAGATGGCGACCACCGGCTCCACGGACGACCCACTGATGTAGGCATGTTACCCAGCCTGACACAAAATATTTGTAGGCATCCAAACTCATACGCTTTCAGATGAATACCTGTGTATGGCAATGGGTTTTTAACGACATAGGTATACAGATCATGTGGGCCGAAGTCAGGTAAAGATGAGGGCTTCGTGTACTTCTGTACGTCAGTGAACAATCCTGGTGGAAGCACGTAAACGTCGTTCTCTAAGCCTGCTAACCTCAATTTTTGCAAATACCTCTCCCTCTGTTCGCCCTGTAAATGCCCTACGTCGCTGGATAGTGAAGGTGTTTTCTGCATCTCGCTCCTTTTTCTTTTATGTTTTTCGTTTGTCACCTTCCTCGCATTCAAACTTATTCGAGCCGTGACGTCCAAAATGGCAGCCTAACGATGCATCACATGACTTGGTCACGTGGGTGAAAAACCTCAATTGGTGGCTCTAAATTGACTGTAGGTGTGAATGGTTGTTTCTCTCTATGGTGGTGTTTACATTAGACCGTATCAGCGGATCATCAGATTAACGTTTTTAAAATGATTCGCGTGCACACAGCAATGCCAATACACAGATACGCTAATCACATGACTAATTAGACGGCACGTCACATGATCCCAGTGCATATCGGGCATGCGCAAGTCACTCACCACTTGCAAGTGGAAGGATGGCAAGCGAACACCTTCTCCAGCAGATAAACACACCTGGCTGTGATGTTCATGTTCTCACTGAGTTTAAGCGCCTGAAGGAGGTAAATAAGTTGAAATGTGTAAATAAACCTCAGTGCGGCTCAGCGCTTCCTCCTGCGCTCCAAATCACTCCGCCCTGAACAGCGAGTGCCCTCTGGAGGGTGCGCACTCCGGCCCTGCGCAGCTCACAGAGCGCGCGAGTGAAGCGCGCGAGCAGTGATTCGGGACTGAGCCGCTGTGTGTGTGATCCCAACGCCAGCGAATCAGGAAAGTGGATGTCACAGTGACGTTGTCCAATGACAACATCAGCTAGAGCTCAGCACTGCATTTCCTCATTCCTCAATGTTTACACAGCACCGGATCAGATACGAACTGGGTTGAATACGTGGGCCCTGGCAGATTCAAGTTGTTCCGCCTGTGGAGTCGTTTCCCGGCGTTTTAATGTGCACGGACAGTGCATCCGAGATGAAAACGAGATGGATACGGTCTAATGTAAACACCACCTATGTGTCAGCCCTGTGATGACCTGGTGACTTGTCCAGGGTGTACCCCCACCTCTCACCCATAAGCTTGCCCGCGACCTTGCACAGGATAAGCGGCTACAGATAATGGATGGATACATGGATATTTTAATCATGTTAAACTACATATAATATCTGTATTGTGATCTACACTAGGAATGTCACTTAAACTATTTTGTTGTGTGTAACAGTGACAAATGAACTTTCTGAATGTGCTTTTGTAGAGGGTTACTCTACCACACTACACTTATCACACACATTCACACACCACCCACAACACTCACACAAGAAAAGACTCACACAGTTGAATTCATTTAGTTCTGTTTATATATTAAAATTATTTACTTTTTCCAAAGCAGTTTAAGAAAGGAAACTTAACTAGTGATACATTAATCTGCCTTACTATTTGATTTCTCATTGTATTACACTTGAATAGTCTTGTGACATGAAGGTCCAAGCCTGTAAAGGGCGCTCCTAGAGTAGTGGGATCAGGACATGGTGAATGGCACATTAACAGAATAAAACTGCATAGAAGCCATTTGACACGAAATCTGATGTGTTCTGTCTTGATTCCCATCACAGGTTAGTATATAAGTGGGGTTTTTTTTGGTGAAATAACTTGTTGCTGTAGATATTAAAGACTTGTGAAAGAGATTTACCATGTTTGTATTGTGAAAGGAATGGTGTAATTTATGTTAATACCGAGTTTTCAAGCGAAGTTGCAAAGTCAAGTATGCTAGCGGCAAGGAGATTAGTTCCGGTCATTGAGAGTAACGTTGAGTGAACGTCACGTAAACTTTGGGAAATGCACAGGCATGTCATGGCCAAGAACTTAACTTTGAGTGGTACACTCAACTATTATGAAGCAGTTAACGTAGCAGTAGTTTTAACAGACTACTATTTGTTTAAGAGCTTAATATGTCATGAGGTTAATTGAATGATATTGTCTGAAACTATTTGTAACATGATTTGGTAAGGATAAGCCTGACGTGTGTTACATGTAATATAGTGAAGTTTGAGAATTCATCTTTTATTGAGAAATTATTTTTCTTATGGTTTATGTAAAACAGCATAAAACTGCATAGAGGCCGTTTGCCACGAAATCTGATGTGTTCTGTCTTGATTCCCATCACAGAGTGATATTAATGCTACAGCACCAAGCTCACACCTGGGCGTGGTGGTTACATTTTGGGGGCTCATCCAGGATTGTCGTCACCTAGTGGATGATGCTGATCAACAAGGAACTACAGGATTTTGACTTCTAGATGCAATGAGTTGACCAGTGATCTTCAGGTTCCAGTCATGACAGAATTAAAAGGACTGCGCCAAGACATCAAGCGACAGCTGTATCTTCTGGCCGGAGCTGCAAATGTTGAGGTACTTTCCAAGATTGCAAGAGCATGCCATGGGCCAATGACAGGTCACTTGCTAGGTACCGACGCGTCCGAGGGGAAACTCCTGTTCTTTGTGATTGACTTCATAGAGAGTGATGCACTGAGGAGCATGGAGGACCAGGGACTGTCTCATTTGTTATCACTACGCGACCTCATGAATGAGCTACAGTGACCTGCCTCAAATAGGACGGTGAGTGACAAAGACAGCGCAGTGGTGACAGCAGCTGTTGGGGACATTGATAACCATGTGGCGGCAACCATTGAAAACACTGACAATGTCACTCTGGTAAACAATGCACCTGTGTCACAGTTAGGGACTACTACACCAGCACCAGCCGCTGTTATTGCGGACAAGGTATCCAGTTATGTAATGTTGTCTGATGTAGCCACATTTCTGCCTCGCAGAGAGTTTAAGATTCACAGCGGTCAGCTATCTGACTCCGATTCAGAACTCAGTTTCACTAACATCTGTAAACAAATAGATGAGGGGATTGCACAAAAATTAACTGAATCGGAGGTTAGTAGAGCTGTCCTAAAGATCATTAAGCTGGGTGCATTCAAAAACATGCTGACCCTTAAAGATTCACTGAGTGTAGCTGAAGTTAAACACTTTCTGCGAGCACATTTAAAAGACCAAAGCAGTGCAGAACTTTTCCAGAAACTGAGTAGTACTAAACAACTAGATAAAGAGACTCCACAGCAGTTTGTTTACAGGCTAATGGGTTTGAGAGAGAGAGTTCTGCTTGCTACTCAGCAGACAGAGTCAGGATTTCAGTATGATGGCAAGCTTGTCCAGGGAGTATTTCTCCACGCCCTGTTCCAGGGGTTTAATGAAAAGTGTTCATATGTCCGCACAGACATGCGCACCATACTCTTAAACTCACACATTACAGATGATGTCATTTTAGACCTCATTACAAAATCTGTTAATACAGAGACCGAGAGACAGAAACGTTTAGGGGGTTCAGCTAAGCCCAAAGTAGCCAGTGTTAGGGCAGCACTAGGTGACACTAGTCATGGACAAAGCAACTTGGTTCAATCAGAAGTCAAGGTGAACCGTGATGCTATCCATGATCTGACTGCCCAGGTCTCTGCATTAGCTAAATGCCTGGAACGAATGATGATGCCTACAGAAAGAGTGGTACAAAAACAGCCGCCTGAAACCCCACCCTGCCCAAGAACAGTCAAGCCTGAAACCAAAGGCAGATGCAGGTCCTGCAGGTCCCAGGGGAATGACCACTGTACCCATTGTTTTACAACCCTGATTCCAGAAAAGCTGGGACAAAGTACAAATTGTAAATAAAAACGGAATGCAATGATGTGGAAGTTTCAAAATTCCATATTTTATTCAGAATAGAACATAGATGACATATCAAATTTTTAAACTGAGAAAATTTATCATTTAAAGAGAAAAATTAGGTGATTTTAAATTTCATGGCAAGGCCATGTTTACCACTGTGAGACATCCCCTTTTCAATTTACAACAGTCTGTAAATGTCTGGGGACTGAGGAGACAAGTTGCTCAAGTTTAGGGATAGGAATGTTAACCCATTCTTGTCTAATGGAGGATTCTAGTTGCTCAACTGTCTTAGGTCTTTTTTGTTGTATCTTCTGTTTTATGATGTGCCAAATGTTTTCTATGGGTGAAAGATCTGGACTGCAGGCTGGCCAGTTCAGTACCCGGACCCTTCTTCTACGCAGCCATGATGCTGTAATTGATGCAGTATGTGGTTTGGCATTGTCATGTTGGAAAATGCAAGGTCTTACCTGAAAGAGACGTCGTCTGGATGGGAGCATATGTTGCTCTAGAACCTGGATATACCTTTCAGCATTGATGGTGTCTTTCCAGATGTGTAAGCTGCCCATGCCACACGCACTAATGCAACCCCATACCATCAGAGATGCAGGCTTCTGAACTGAGCGCTGATAACAACTTGGGTCGTCCTTCTCCTCTTTAGTCCGAATGACACGGCGTCCCTGATTTCCATAAAGAACTTCAAATTTTGATTCGTCTGACCACAGAACAGTTTTCCACTTTGCCACAGTCCATTTTAAATGAGCCTTGGCCCAGAGAAGACGTCTGCGCTTCTGGATCATGTTTAGATACGGCTTCTTCTTTGAACTATAGCGTTTTAGCTGGCAACGGCGGATGGCACGGTGAATTGTGTTCACAGATAATGTTCTCTGGAAATATTCCTGAGCCCATTTTGTGATTTCCAATACAGAAGCATGCCTGTATGTGATGCAGTGCCGTCTAAGGGCCCAAAGATCACGGGCACCCAGTATGGTTTTCCGGCCTTGACCCTTACGCACAGAGATTCTTCCAGATTCTCTGAATCTTTTGATGATATTATGCACTGTAGATGATGATATGTTCAAACTCTTTGCAATTTTACACTGTCGAACTCCTTTCTGATATTGCTCCACTATTTGTCGGCGCAGAATTAGGGGGATTGGTGATCCTCTTCCTATCTTTACTTCTGAGAGCTGCTGCCACTCCAAGATGCTCTTTTTATACCCAGTCATGTTAATGACCTATTGCCAATTGACCTAATGAGTTGTAATTTGGTCCTCCAACTGTTCCTTTTTTGTACCTTTAACTTTTCCAGCCTCTTATTGCCCCTGTCCCAACTTTTTTGAGATGTGTTGCTGTCATGAAATTTCAAATGAGCCAATATTTGGCATGAAATTTCAAAATGTCTCACTTTCGACATTTGATATGTTGCCTATGTTCTATCGTGAATACAATATCAGTTTTTGAGATTTGTAAATTATTGCATTCCATTTTTATTTACAATTTGTACTTTGTCCCAACTTTTTTGGAATCAGGGTTGTAAATGTGGACAGGCAGGCCATTGAGCTGTGGGTTGTCTTTCACAAATCACACAGACGGGAAACAGCATGGGGTCACAGGGACAGGGACCACTGGTGACCAGTGAAAGCAGTGGGTCCCAGGTTAACATGAACTGTCTTAAGAGTGAAAGTATGGGAACACCCGTCCAGCCTAGTGATAAGAAGAGCCGAGTAGCTGGGTTAATCGGTAGCAAGTGTTTACTTAATTGCCATCTCAACGGTGTGGAAGTCCAGGTGCTGTTAGACAGTGGAGCACAGGTTAGTGTTGTTGGAAAGTCTTGGATTGAACAGGTGCTACCAAGTATTGACGTGAAGTCCCTAGAGAGTTTGCTGGCTGATCGTGAGCTTTATGTTACTGCAGCTAACGGGACGGAGATACCTTTTGAGGGATGGGTTGACATTCTCTTAGAGATTCGGAGTGGCAATGGGGGTAAAGTAGCAATCACTGTGCCAATGCTGGTTAGCCAGAGCTACATAGACCATCCTCTGCTTGGCTTTAATGTAATGGAGGAGCTAATCAAAGAAAGTGCCGAGAAGGCCAATGGTGTCAGTTTGTGTGAACTGTTGTCTGAAGCAATGAATGTGCAGAGGCAAACAGCAGAATGGTTAGTCTCCACTGTCCAACAAGTATAGGCTGTGCCAAGCATTGGGGTGGTGAGACTGGGTAAAATAGGAGTGAAGATTAACAGTGGGCAGCTTCAAGATGTGCAGTGTCACATCAGGTCATTGCCTGAGGGAGGGACAGTGGTATTTGAGCCATGTCTTGAGAATGCAATGCCTGAAGGCTTGGGGTTACTGCCTGCACTGTTGAATGTTCCCCATGGTGCTTCAAAAATGATCCCTGTACCCATGTACAATGCCACACAGCATGACATCTACTTACCTCAGTGGACAGTACTGGGCACACTTAAGCTAGTGGTGAATAGCAGACCAGTAGATGTGCAGTCAATGTTTCACAGGCCTGTCAGTGAAAAACAAGTGCATAGTTCATACTCAGCCAGTGTGTGTAACACCAACACTGAGAGAGTGCCAACAAACAATAGTAATAAATGGCACCCACCTGTTGATCTGAGTCACCTGCCAGCATCACGACAGGACATAGTTAGACGCATGCTTTTTGAGGAGTCTGACGTTTTTGCTCAAGAAGATGGCGACATCGGTTGCATTCCTAACTTGAGATTGAAAATCAACTTGTCTGACAACCACATGGTACAGAAGATCTATAATTAAATCCCCAAGCCTTTGCTTTGAGAAGTGAAGGAGTATATTCAAAGTCTCTTGGACAGGGGTTGGATAAAGAAATCAGAGTCTGCGTATTCATCCCCAGTGGTGTATGTCCGCAAGAAAGACAGCAGCCTGCATCTGTGCGTTGACTTTAGGGAATTGAATCGCAAAACCATCCCTGATAGACACCCATTACCTCATATACAGGACCTTTTAGACAGCTTAGGAGGCAATATATGGTTCTCCATTTTAGACCAGGGGAGTGCATACCACCAAGGGTTTGTCAGTGAAGAGTCCAGACACTTAACATCATTTAGTATACCGTGAGGCTTATATGAATGGGTCCGCATTCCCTTTGGGCTAACAAATGCTCCAGCTGCCTTTCAAAGGCGCATGGAAGAGGTTTTGAAGGGCATCAGAAATAAATCCTGTGTACCGTACTTAGACGATGTACTTTGTTACTCTAAGACATTTGAGGAGCATATGAATGATTTGAGACAGGTGTTGTGTCGCATGCGGGAACATGGTATTAAGTTGCATCACAAGAAATGTGAGCTCTTTAAAAGACAAGTCGGGTGCATAGGGCATCTGGTATTGGGAGAAGGAATTCGGATGGATCCAGCTGATGTGGAAGCCGTGAGAGCTTTGAAAGAAAGAACACCATGCACAGTTGGAGATGTGTGAAGACTTCTGGGTTTTTTAAGCTATTATAGGTCTTTCGTTCAAGACTTCTCTCACCTTGCTAGGCCTTTGTTTGAACTACTGAGCTCACCTGAACCCACTGGGCCAACCACCAAGTAACCAGTAAGGGGAGCTAAGCGACCATCCAGGCAGAAAGAAAGTGGTCAGCTTCACTCAAGAACACCCATTACCTGGACTGCCAAGCACCATGAAGTTGTCTCAAAGTTCACTGACATGCTCACTAATGCACCCATTCTAGCTTACCCAGACTTTGACTTACCATTTGTATTGCACACGGATGCATCTAATAAGGGATTAGGAGCTGTGCTGTATCAGTGGCAGAACAACAAGCTGCATGCCATAGGGTATGGGTCCCTCACCTTGTCTCCAGCTGAATGAAACTATCACCTACACTCAGGTAAACTTGAATTTTTGGCTCTTAAATGGACAATCTGCGACAAGTTTCACAATTACCTTTATTACACGCCAAGTTTCACAGTCTACCCGGATAATAATCCATTAACGTATGTTCTTAGCGCAGCCTGACTCAATGCTGTGGGACACAGGTAGGTGGGTGGGTGAATTGGCCAATTTTCATTTTGATATCAAGTATCTACCCGGAAAGCTAAACACTGATGCAGACACCCTATCCAGGCACCCACTACAGCTACAGGACCACCTGGATGAGCACATAGAGTCGGTGTCCCCAGAGACTGTATCAGCAGTATGGCAGGGGAGTAAGGTCGTGAAGGACAATGGACAATGATGTTCCCTGGGCAGCCATGCTTCAACTCCACAGTCAGTGCGATGAGATGGCTGCACCAATTCAGAATATGGCTATGGTCACACCTGAAAACATCAAAGCTGCACAACAAGAAGACCCAGCCATCAAAGGCATGCTGTAGCTTAAGCAGAGGGGATGGATGCCAAATGACCAAGACAAAGAACTTATGACACCAGAGGCAAGAAGGCTGTTATATGAGTGGAATAAGTTGAGTGTGGAAGATGGAATACTGTACCGGACCAGTGGACAGTACAAGCAGTTAGTTCTCCCTGGAAAGCTGAAGGCAGTGGTACTGAGGAACCTGCATGATGAGATGGGACACGTAGGTGCTGATAAGGTCATCCATCTGGCTCATGAGCACTTTTATTGGCCATTTATGCAATGAGAGATTGAGAACTATGTGACCAAGAGGTGCACCTGCATAAAGCAAAAACATCCCCCTGCACACCAGAAGGCTCCCATAGGCTCGATCGCTTCAAGTGCTCCATTTGGATTAGTCTGTGTAGATTATCTGCACTTAGAGACAAGCAAAGGGAGTTATGAGTATATCCTTGTCCTTGTCGACCACTTCACACACTTTGTCCAGGTGTACCCAACAAAGAACAAAGCAGGAAAAACAGCAGCTGAAAAGATCTTTCAAGATTTTATCCCTTGTTTTGGCTATCCAGAGAAGCTCCATCATGATCATGGTTGTGAATTCGAGAATGGCCTTTTCCGTAGACTACAACAACTGTCCAGAATTGCTCACTCACGGACCACCCCGTATCACCCACAGGGGAACCCTGTGGAAAGGGTGAACAGGACGCTCCTTTAGATGTTGCAAAGTCTGCATGAGGAGAAAAAGAGTGAATGGAAATAACATCTGCCTCACATTGTGCATGGCTATAATTGCACAAGGCACGAGGCAACTGGCTATTCCCTGTTTTTCCTCCTCTACAGGCGAGCACCAAGATTGCCAATCGACCTGCTGTTTGGCTGGAAAGCTGATACAGAGGCCCCAGACTGTAAGAGTTTTGCAGAAGAAGTGGGCTAACCAAATGCGTGAAGCTTACCAGATTGCAGCCCAAAACAGCCAGAAGTCTTCTGCAAAGGGTAAGAAGTACTACGACAGGGCGGTAAGAGGCTCGATGCTCCAAGCAGGTGACAGAGTGCTCGTAAGGAATCTCTCTGAAAGAGGAAGCCCTGGGAAGCTACATGCCTACTGGGAGAAGATGGTCTACCGGGTTTTGGAATGGATTGGAGAAGGGCTGGTGTATAAAGTGCAGCCAGAAACAGGAAGCAGGTCTGTACTACACCATAACCTCGTGTTATCAGTCAACGACCTGCCCCTTGAGAATGAACACCTGAAATGAGCACCTGCAAAAGAAAGACAACAGAGACAAAGGCCAGTTCAAAGCACTGTAGCGCCTGTGACTGACAGTTCAGATGAGGAATATCTTACCTTCAGTGCAGGTCCCTGTTATGAACTGCCATGTTACAGTTTCAGAAGAGGACCCATGCAGGGTGAGGGTCACTTGTCTCAAGCTCCTGATGCTCAAACAGGGCTGCATCCAACAGCCAGTGAGTTTTGTCCTACTGATGCTCATCAAGAACAACCAACACCAGACATTGTTGGCCTCAATCAACCAGATCATGAGGAAGTGCCTGTTGTACATGACATGGAGATGCTAGAAGAGGAAAGAGCATCCAATGATGAAAGACAAGGAGAGTCAGGAGAAGATGACACAGAACAAAGAGAGGGATTGAGAAGATCAAGTTGGGCCGCCTGTCCAAAAGAAATGTTGACATATGAGACACTAGGTCAACCAGTATACAGACCATGTAGAGCAGAGACCAAGTCCCTTATGTCCAATCACAGTTATCCTTTCCCCATAGTATATAGCTGCACACCATACTATATCCCTCCCATGTACTGTGCTTGTAGTGTACCACAGCAGCTTCCCAGTAATAGTTACAGTTACACTTGCCAAAGTCAATAGTTTTGGGGAAGACATAGAAATTAGGGCAAGAAGCTAAAGAGAAGACTGTCGGGAGCCAGCTTTTAAGTGGGGGAGAATGTAAAGGGTTACTCTACCACACTACACTTATCACACACATTCACGTACCACCCACAACACAATACTCACACAAAAAAAGACTCACACAGTTGAATTCACTTAATTCTGTTTATATATTAAAATTATTTACTTTTTCCAAAACAGTTTAAGAAAGGAAACTTAACTAGTGATACATTAATCTGCCTTACTATTTGATTTCTCATTGTATTTCACTGGAATAGTCTTGTGACATGAAGGTCCAAGCCTGTAGAGGGTGCTCCTAGAGTGGTGGGATCAGGACATGGTGAATGTAGTCTGGCTAACGCGACTGCAAAGCTCTACGAGCTATTGGTCTGGCCAAGATATTAAGCCCAACCGTTTCCCAGAGCCCGTGGTTGACCCGCCTCCCTGAAATGCCTCAGTTTGCTACTGGTCGAAGCCAGAAAAGGCTGTGACGAAGCTTAAACCAATCACATCACTCTTTCCTCTGACGTATGTGACGCGACGGGGCTAACTGGTAGATTAAACTCTTACCGAAGCCGGTCGGGAGCAAGGCGAAAACGTCCTTCCTTTCAATAAATACCTCCAGGGCTGCTCTTTGCTCCATTTTCAATGAGAACTTGCTCCATGTTCGTAATGTTTCTAGTGAATGAAGCGCTTCCGGCATAGATTCTGTAAACAATCTATGGCTTCCGGTCGCAGTTCTACTATGTCACTGCCTTGAACACGCCTCTACCCAGGGCCGTTGGAGATGCTCAAAGTTGATTGGTTCCCGATTTTTCGGGAGCTTGGAAGAGCTGTAGATAGCTTGCCTGGCCAGACTAAGCTCACAACAGGCCCTCATGTTGCGTCACGCTTAGGATGGGCGGGCCCAGGCTATGGTGAATGGCACATTAACAGAATAAAACTGCATAGAAGCCGTTTGCCACGAAATCTGATGTGTTCTGTCTTGATTCCCATCACAGGTTAGTATATACCATACGTGTTTTTTGGTGAAATAACTTGTTGCTGTAGATATTAAAGACTTGTGAAAGAGATTTATCATGTTTGTATTGTGAAAGGAATGGTGTAATTTATGTTAATACCGAGTTTTCAAGCAAAGTTGCAAAGTCACGTATGCTAGCGGCAAGGAGATTAGCTCTGGTCATTGAGAGTAACGTTGAGCGAATGTCACATAAACTTTGGGAAATGCACAGGCATGTCACGGCCAAGAACTTAACTTTGAGTTGAGTACACTCAACTATTATGAAGCAGTTAAATTAGCAGTAGTTTTAACAGACTACTATTTGTTTAAGAGCTTAATATGTCATGAGGTTAATTGAATGATGTTGGCTGAAACTATTTGTAACATGATTTGGTAAGGATAAGCCTGACGTGTGTCACATGTAATACAGTGAAGTTTGAGAATTCATCTTTTATTGAGAAATTATTTTTCTTATGGTTTATGTAAAACAGAGTAAAACTGCATAGAAGCCGTTTGCCACGAAATCTGATGTGTTCTGTCTTGATTCCCATCACAGTGTGATATTAATGCTACAGCAGCACGCTCACACCCGGGCGTGGTGGTTACACTTTAAACTGAGCTAGGTTAACTAGCTAGCAGAATGCATTGTTAACTGATAAGTCCACTAAAATAATTGTTTTTTGTTTTGTTTTGTTTTTTGCTTTACAACTCAGTAACTTCAATTAATCTGAAGAGAATGGATATAAAACGATGAAACTGATTAGAAATTAACTGATTAGACATGATGAAGTAAAGCTAATATTATGAAGACTGTAATTACAAAAATAATGATGTAAAGTTAGATTTTGTTCTCCGTAATTATTTGTTTTAAACTTAAAGCCACATCCAGTGGATGAAACGTGTAGCATGTGATCACACACAGGTCATGTGACTCTCAAAGGAATTAAGCAAAGGTTGTCATTTCATCACAATTTTAAAAAATGTTAAGTTTATATGAAATGGAAATATGTTTACACATAAATAAATAAATAAATAAATAAATAAATAAATAAGAATATTGAAATGGGGCAGCATGGTGGTGTAGTGGTTAGCGTTGTCACCTCACAGCAAGAAGGTCCTACTGTAGGTTCGAGCCCAGTGGCCGGTGAGGGCCTTTCTGTTACCCCTTTTCCACCAAATCAGTTCCAGGGCTGGTTCGGGGCCAGTGCTGGTGCTGGTTCACAACTCGTTCAACTTGCGAACCAGCTGAGAACCAGTTTGCTTTTCCATAGCTCGGGGTGCTAAGGGGAGCCACGTCATTACATCACTGGATACATCAGTTACGTCGCTGCATTTGCATAAACCTTGGCACGAACATCAAAGCAACAATAACACGGAGAAGAAGAAGAAGAAGCAGCAGCAACAACAACAACAATAATGGATGACTGCTGCTTTACTGCATTCATGATATCTCGTCGCTTATTTAAAAATGGCGCCCTCTCGCAGTCTTGCTATTGTTGTTGGTCTTAACAACTCCGCCCCCCCACTGACGTAAGCAGTTCTTTCCTCTAGCCCAGCAAAGAGCTGGTGCTACCCTGGAACCGGGTTTTCTGGCCCAGAGCCAGTTCTTTGTCAGTGGAAACAGAAAACCTGGTTCCAAACTAAGCACTGGCCCCAAACCAGCCCTGGAACTGATTTGGTGGAAAAGGGGTATGTGTGGAGTTCGCATGTTCTCCCTGTGTCTGCGTGGGTTTCCTCCGGGTGCTCCAGTTTCCCCCACAATCCAAAGACATGCAGGTTAGGTTAATTGGTGACTCTAAATTGACTGTAGGTGTGAATGTGAGTGTGAATGGTTGTCTCTGTGTCAGTCCTGTGATGACCTGGCAACTTGTCCAGGGTGTACCCCACCTCTCGCCCATAGTCAGCTGGGATAGGCTCCAGCTTGCCTGCGACCCTGTAGGACAGGATAAGTGGCTACAGATGATGGATGGATGGAATATTGAAATAATAATTTGAAAGAAAATATTGCAAGTTATGAAATGGTGGTGCAGTGGTTATCACCGTTGCCTCACAGCAAGAAGGTTCTGGGTTCAAACCTCATGGCTTACGGGGGCCTTTCTGTGTGGAGTTTGCATGTTCTTCCTGTGTGTGTGTGTGTGTTTCCTCCACAGTCCAAAGGTTAGGTTAACTGGCTAATCTAAATTGTCCATTGATCAACCTTGGAGAGGGATGGGCTCCACCAAGTTTAAATGCCCTAAACACACCAATGATAGACTGTTAAAAGTCATCAGTGTTGCCCTTGCTGGCTATAGGGAAAAGAAAAATATTGTGTAAATATAATTGTAATATCAGCACATGTTCAGTAAATAATAAGATATTGTAGAATTCTCTTTTAGAATTAAAGTTGTCAGGCATTTGTGTGTGTGTTGCTGAGTTGTTGAATGCAGGAAATTAAGACTAATTTAAAAAATACATAAAATCCATCACTCATTGTTACCTGCCTGTATTTTTTCCCCACGCTGCTCCGTTTCTCCATCTGTGCCCATGGGTTCTAATTAAAATATGACAGGCCCACAGTGTGGTTGTAAAAATAAGGTTAACTTAATCACAGTCTGAAAGGTCGCTGGCTCATCTGCTCTGGAATCTAAATGAACCGATATCAAGTGACACAATGTGAGATGAAAAATTCATGTCAAGGTGGTGAGACATTCTAAAACGACTTCTAAAATAAATCTACTCAAGTGTATAAAACAGTTCATCAGCCAAAGGACCCTCATGCTGCATCTTTTTTTCAGGACTTTTTCACTTCATCTGCTTCTTTATTTAGAGTGTATTGCAGATGTTTGATGAGCCATTTTCCGTCAGCCGGGTCTGAATAGCGATGTATGCAATTTCAGTGTGAATCTGAATTGAACTCTGAATCGTCAATCAAACTCCAACAGTTTTATTGATATTGAAATAAGGCCAATGGAACACAGTGTTAATTTTTCTAGTCTCTGAGAGTTCGTTCTCACCCCCTCATGTCCCTCCCTGCAGCTCTGATGTCTCTGCACTGTCTCCTCACATTTAGCTCTGTGGAGACAGACAGCGGCCTTCATGTCCAACGACAGGAAAATTGTGTGGAGGAAATGTGCTGAGAGAACCCTTCAGTGGGGCTAATTTCAGGGTCAGAACCTGCCAACAAGCAGCTCTGCTGGATTAACCCTCATGTCCTGTTCACCACCTAACATTCTGTCCCAATCTGTCCATCTCTCTCCACAACACTACTGGCACTGTAGGTTCTGTAGAAGGTTAAAAGAATGAAATGATACACGCACCAAACTAAGTTTCCAGTGAGGCACCTTGAAATAGATATTTAGATGGCTATTTAGCCTGCGGCCTGGATGTACTATTAACTATTGAGAATACTTGACATGTAGTGTGTATATATATATATATATATATATATATATATATATATATATATATGATATGACCAATTGTGCACTCTGATTGGTTACTCTACTGCTAGGATATCAGTAGTAATGCACCTTTAAGTTGGTTTGCCAACAGCCAAAAAACCCTAAAGGCCCGGTCCCACTGCACTTACGGATGCAAAGAGGATGTAAAATGTAAAAAAATCTTTGCCATCCGTTGGAAAACGCTATGCATCTGTTGTGTACTCATTGCATACGTGCTTCATACGCTCTATCCATCGAGCATCCGTCCACTGTGATTTCATCCGCGCAAAAAGTTTTGAGCTGCACAAAACTTTTAGAACAGATGAACTTTCCGCCGTGTACGATGTAAATCCGCGACATATACGAGCAACAAATGTTCTATGTCCGTTATCATCCGTTAAACGTCTGCTGTATCCTCTCTGCATCCTCTGGGCATCCTCGCAACTCACATCCGCTGCAGCTGAAAACGGAAAGAGGGAGGAAAGATAAGGTACATGAAACGTCTATTCATCGTTAGTAGCACGGAAATAGAAAGGATGTAAGCGTATGCATCTCGTATATAAAGTATTCAAAATGGACAAAGCGTTTATATCTGGGATGTATCTCGTATATTTAGGATGTCTGGAGTATGTCTAGAGTATGTAGAAGGACACCTAGCGGACAATTGATATTTTGTATAAAAAGGGGGAGAAAATCATCTAGTAGTAGAGATGTATCAATGTAGCCGCCAGCACGTCTTTCCGCTTTATGCTGACGGCGTGCGTGCTGCATCCCTTTATATCCGCGGAGCAGACGCAATTCATACCCCCCACATGCGCAGTGAACGGTCTGCATCCGATATACATCCGCGCAACATCCCCTTTGTTTCCGTTAGGCGTACGTGATGCATCCCCTTCATCCGCTATGCATCCGCTCTTTCTGCTATGCGTCCGCTTCTCAGTTATCACCGGTAACCCCTTCGGAGCTGTCATCCACTTCCATCTGCTTTCATCCACTAGGCTTCCTATGAACATGCGTTTAACATCCCCGCTATATACTACCCACGTCCGTTCTTTTCCGTTCTGTTTTCGCCAATTTTCGCCAATTTTGTCCATTTCTGGAGCGGATGAAAACGGATAGAGCCACCCCCGAAATTTTGCTCGTCCGCTGTGTCCTTTTTGCATATGTTTTGTGTCCATTGGCCAGTGGGACTGGGCCTTAAAGAAGAACAAGAAGAAAATGGTGGACCATGTTGCTGAACCAACCAAGGACGAAATAAAAACTATCTCGAAAACAAAACCCCCCAAAATTAAAAAAGCAACAAAATATGGAATAAAAGTACTTCATGGTAAGAACGTATCTTTTTTTTTATTTTTCAAGAGTTATTATTATAGCAAGGGCAGCATGGTGGTGTAGTGGTTAGCACTGTCGCCTCACAGCAAGAAGGTTCTGGGTTCGAGCGCAGCGGCTGACGAGGGCCTTTCTGTGTGGAGTTTGCATGTTCTCCCCGTGTCTGCGTGGGTGTGCTCCAGTTTTCCCCACAGTCCAAAGACATGCAGGTTAGGCTAATTGGTGGCTCTAAATTGACTGTGAGTGTGAATAGTTGTTTGTGTCTGGGTTAGCCATGCAATGACCTGGCAACTTGTCCAGGGTTTACCCCGCCTCTCGCCCATAGTCAGCTGGGATAGGTTCCAGCTTGCCTGTGAGCCTGTACAGGATAAGCAGCTACAGATAATGGATGGATGGATGGATGGATGGATGTTTTGTATAAAGGTTTGATTTATCGAATTTGCAAAAAATGCTCTGTTTCTCAAAATCCAGTGAATGTCAACAGAATAAAAGTTATTTCACTCAATCTCATCGTACATGGCTTATAGCTAACTCAGCGCCACGTGCCTCATCAGCTATCAGCTCATGTCCAACTTGATTTCATGGAATAACTGTTTATATACAGTATATCCGTCCATCCATTCATTATCTGTAGCCGCTTATCCTGAGCTACAGGGTCGCAGGCAAGCTGGAGCCTATCCCAGCTGACTATGGGTGAGAGGCAGGGTACACCCTGGACAAGTCGCCAGATAATCGCAGGGCTGACACACAGAGACAAACAACCATTCACACTCACATTCACACCTACTGTAAATTTAGAGTTACCAATTAGCCTAACCTGCATGCCTTTGGACTGTGTGTGTGTGTGTGTGTGTATATATATCTCATCTCATTATCTCTAGCCGCTTTATCCTGTTCTACAGAGTCACAGGCAAGCTGGAGCCTATCCCAGCTGACTACGGGCGAAAGGCGGGGTACACCCTGGACAAGTCACCAGGTCATCACAGGGCTGACACATAGACACAGACAACCATTCACACCTACGGTCAATTTAGAGTCACCAGTTATCCTAACCTGCATGTCTTTGGACTGTGGGGGAAACCGGAGCACCCGGAGGAAACCCACGCGGACACGGGGAGAACATGCAAACTCCGCACAGAAAGACCCTCGCCGGCCACAGGGCTCGAACCCAGACCTTCTTGCTGTGAGGCGGCAGCGCTAACCACTACACCACCGTGCCGCCATATATATATATATATATATATATATATATATATATATAAAACACACACTCACAGTACTGTGTAAAAGTCTTAGGCACCCTATTTTTTTCATGCAAACTTTGTTATAGATTTCTATTTTTTGACTTCTACATTATCAAGTCAGTACAAAAACATTTTAGAGTTCCAAACATTTCTTTTCCAGCACAAAATTAAACATTAAAGAAAAAAAATGTATCTGAGCAGCATGTTCCATCAGAGAGCATTTTTCAGATTAAAAAAGAAAACATAATGAAGGCTGCTGGGTTTTGTTGCAAAATTACGAAGCGAATGTGACAAAGTGTCCAGAAGAACTGTGGCTGGTTCTGAAAGATACTCAGTAAAACCTACAGCTCATTTCCTTATAAAACTGCACTCATTGTACCTGAGACTACTATTTTTTTTTTAAAGCAAAGGGTCGTCTCACACCAAATATTGACTTTGTTTAATTTATTATGGCTTACTGCTGTTTATAGTATTTTTTTAACATTGAAACATTTCATTTCATTTCATGGCGGCACGGTGGTGTAGTGGACACGCTGTCACCTCACAGCAAGAAGGTCCGGGTTCGAGCCCCGTGGCCGGCGAGGTCCTTTCTGTGCGGAGTTTGCATGTTCTCCCCGTGTCCGCGTGGGTTTCCTCCGGGTGCTCTGGTTTCCCCCACAGTCCAAAGACACGCAGGTTAGGTTAATTGGTGACTCTAAATTGACCGTAGGTGTGAATGTGAGTGTGAATGGTTGTCTGTGTCTATGTGTCGGCCCTGTGATGACCTGGCGACTTGTCCAGGGTGTACCCCGCCTTTCGCCCGTAGTCAGCTGGGATAGGCTCCAGCTTGCCTGCGACCCTGTAGAACAGGATAAAGCGGCTACAGATAATGAGATGAGATGAGACATTTCATTTAATTATTTTTTAAGCCATTTTTGGTCTACAGCATTTCTTTACATGTGCCTAAGACATTTGCACAGTACTTTGTTGATTATATCGTACCAATTGAAACTCATTCATACGTTTTTCTGTATTTTGACTACTTTCTATGTTGTACAACAAAACTGAAGACATCAAAACTATGAAATAATTAACAAGACAGTGCAAACAAAAAATGTGTTATCAGAATGTTTCATATTTTAGATTCTTCAAAGTAGCCATCATTTACCTTGATGATGCTTTGCACACTGTTGGCATTATCTTAACCAGCTTCATGAGGTAGTCACCTGGAATGCTTTTCAATTAACAGATGTGTCTCATCAAAAGTTAATTACTGCAATTTCTTGCTTTCTTAATGCATTTCAGATCAAACAGTGAACTGTAAATAATAAAAATACAGTAAATAGCCCTATTCCACAACTGTAGTCATCCATATTATGTCAAGAACCACTCAACTAAATAAAAAGAAATGACATCCATCATTACTTTAAGACATGAAGTGACTTTTAATGAATAAAAATAAAGAAAAACCATTGAATTAGAAGGTGTGTCCAAACATTTGTTTGGTACTCATCTCATCTCATTATCTCTAGCCGCTTTATCCTTCTACAGGGTCGCAGGCAAGCTGGAGCCTATCCCAGCTGACTACGGGCGAAAGGCGGGGTACACCCTGGACAAGTCGCCAGGTCATCACAGGGCTGTTTGGTACTGTATATAGGATATTTTTTAGCAGATTGTGATTTTTTCTTGATGTATTTACTATGTAAGAATTGAAATGTACTGTGGCAATGTACCAGTGGCATGTGCCCTTAAACAAGCAACGCTCCTCTCCGTGCTGCTCTGGTGGTGCTGAACAGATAGCACCCACCACCTTGCTATGTTCTGCCACAACATTTTAGCACTACCAGTTTTATGGACTGACAGTGTGCATGTGGCCAGGGGGTGGGCCCTGCTGTCTCTGCTCAGCTGGAGTATGCTAATAATCTACCCTCTGCAAGGCGCTGAGGGAGAATAAAAAGGCAGCGCTGCAGTTCACAAGAAAGTAAGCTCACTTTCAAATTGTCCTAATGCCTGATTCATGTGCTTCCAGATAGCGGGAATGAGAGCCTACTACATGCTGTGACCAGCAGCTCCCTCAGAGATGCTCCAGCCTGCAAGATCCAACCACCTAGCCTGCAGTTCACACTCTAGGTCCCATCACAGCACCAAGAGTACACACACATTCACCACAATCTCACTTTTAGGAAAAGAAATAAAGAGCACTTTTTTCTGTGCCTTACCACTGTATCCCGAGCCTGTTTCCAGCACCACCCTGTGAGAGTTGACAGTACCTATATATGTATTTTTATACTTTTATATTAATATTGGGAATTATCTACAGGTGTAACATTCTGTGCAACGGGTTTGATGGGTATTTCAGATGGCAACTCTCTGTTACTCTCATAGTCTGAGGAAGAGTCAAGAGACTCGAAACATTACTTTTGTTCATAATTTTCTCACTGGGAGCTTATTTTGATGTGTGGATTCGTACAAGTCCACCCATAACCATTTCAGGCCCACCCCATTACCAGTCCAGGCCCACCCAAAACCAATCCAGCATTGTACATAACCAGTTTAGGGCTGCCTATAACCATTACCAGCCCACCCATTACCAGTCTAGGCCCACACATAACCAGTCCAGCACTGTCCATAACCAGGTCAGGGCTGCCTATAACCCATACCAGCCCACCCATAACCAGTCCAGGCTCAGCCATTCCCAGCTGAGGCCAACCCATATATGTTTTTCCCCAATCAATTCACCAAACCATAAGAGAGGGTCCTGTGTTTTATTATTTCTTGTGTTATGTCTTTTGAAATTGAAAGTATACATATGCACTAGTTTCAGCATTCTGTTTTTCTTTAATCAGATAAAATTGTTTTCTAGTTTACAGGAACTTATATTTAGTCTTAGAGCATGGGGGAAAAATAAGCTTAAGTCTGATTTTTTTTCAGTTCTATTTATAGGTTTGTGTGAGTAGAAGTTTTCTCTACACTTGTGCGGGAACATTGATGTTTAACTTTTAAGGTTATAACTGTCTCACCAGCAAACACTCAAATAGGAAAGTCACAATGAAAGAGAAGAAGAGTCAGGGGAAGAGGCAGAACAGACACACACACACACACACACACACAATATTGCCATCCATCCATTATCTGTAGCCGCTTATCCTGTTCTACAGGGTCACAGGCAAGCTGGAGTTTATCCCAGCTGACTATGGGCGAGAGGCAGGGTACACCCTGGACAAGTCGCCAGGTCATCACAGGGCTGACACATAGAGACAAACAACCATTCACACTCACATCCACACCTACGGTCAATTTAGGGCCACCAGTTAACGTAACCTGCATGTCTTTGGACTGTGGGGGAAACCAGAGCACCCAGAGGAAACCCATGCAGACACGGGGAGAATGTGCAAACTCCACACAGAAAGGCCCTTCTGGCCACTGGGCTCGAACCCAGGACCTTCTTGCTGTGAGGCGACAGTGCTAACCACTACACCATCGTGCCGCCCACACAAATATAGCCAGGGACAATTTTTATCTCACATTTTTTATTTCCTATTTTGCAGATCTATCAAACTCATGATGAGTTTGTGACTCACTCTGTGTGTGTGTGTGTGTGTGTGTGTGTGTGTGTGTGCGCGCGTGTGTGACTTTACAGTAGCTCTGTTCGTTTGTTTCAGAAGAAATCTGTCCCATACTGCTACTGCACTATCAGAATCCATGGGAGACACTAAACTATACTTTTACAATACAGTAAATGTCACTATACCACATTACTATACTTCCACTAAAATATAGCACTGCGCTATATTTCTGTCATACTACTATGCTACACTGTAGTATACTTCTACTACGTTATGCTGTTACAGTGCAGTCCTTGTACTATGCCACAGTACTGTACTATCCCATGCTTTGGCTGAATAGTAGTATTGTACTATACTTCTGCAATACTACTGTGTGTCAGGTATGGGCTAGAGGCAGATGCATGTCCAGTTTAACAAGGCAAGAAACAAGACGAACAATTCCAAAACATTAATTGACTTGTAGTCAGGGACAGGCAGACATATGAGATGTGCAAAGAGGATCTCAAAGGCAAAGAACAAAATCAAAGTGAATATGTGATTCAGAGTTACAAAACATTGTCTAAACCAGGATAGCAACATGACAACCCAAGGATTGGTAAAGTCCTCGTGCTTACGAATGTGCTTGTGGTGCTAATTGAGTCCAGGTGAGTGTAGTCTGTAATCGGGTGACTGTGAATGTGAAAGAGAGTCCAGTTGCTGGGAGTCGTAGTCCATGTAGCAGCCATGTTTGTAGGCCATGGTGTGTTCTGGGAAGCGGAGCTTGAGACGAATTCCAAGGTGACACTGTTACACTGTATTATACTTCTATTAAACTATACTGTTATAATATATTAATGCTATTTGTGCCATGCTACTATATTTAAATAATATTGGCTGGCCTTGAGTGTTATATCAGATATATTCCACTCAGCTAGCATGATACTGAACGAGTCGAAGACGAGTTAGCTGAATGGAATATA
Source organism: Neoarius graeffei (assembly GCF_027579695.1). Classification (NCBI taxonomy): domain Eukaryota; kingdom Metazoa; phylum Chordata; class Actinopteri; order Siluriformes; family Ariidae; genus Neoarius; species Neoarius graeffei. Next base: position 36,644,439 of record NC_083579.1, read on the forward strand.
TCTGATATACCATGAAAAAAGCCAGCCAATATTATTATTATTATTATTATTATTATTATTATTATTATAATACATACACACTCGATGGAACAATTATAGATTTTACAAAAAGTTAAGAACAGGAGTGTAACTTATCAATACTGAATGCTGATTGAATGTAATTCAATGTTTTGTAATTCCAATGTACATGTACTAAGTCAAAGTTCTAACAATAAAAATGGTACAAGTCCAAAAAGGCTGAACAACAACCCAACTTATATACAAGCTTTATACAGGTAGACAGTTCAAGTTCAGTTACTTTCACTAGTAGTTAATTGTTACATTGTAGCTGTTCAAAAAGGGCTTTGCTAAGTGAAGTCCACAAATGAAGTCCTCTTGTAAAAGTCTCCATCACTTTTCCTCACCTCCAAGTAGAACTTTATATTTCTGCTATTGCTCTCTTTTCCAGTTTTTCAATGTCAGTTGGTATGTTTTTCTCTTGTAAATATGCGTGAAGAATATCCAGGGAAGTTTTGGTAGCCTTTCAGGTGTTCAGGGCATTTGTATCTTTAAATCTTCAGCTTTTAATGAAGCAAACCTAGTGGCCATGTTGATGAACAAACTGTCAGTCATTCGCTAGTGCAGAAGTTTTACATCTCCAACATGTCACTTTTACAGTTTTTCAATATATTTAATGCAGGAGATTAAATGTGTGAAGAATATCCAGTGAAGTTTTGATAGCCTTTCGAGTGTTCAGCATGTCTTTCTCTATAAATCTTCTGCTTTTAAGGAAGCAAACCATTTTTGTGAACAAACTGTCACAGTCACTCGCTAGCACAGAAGTTTTACATCTCCGACATGTCTCTTTTCCAGTTTTTTGATGTCCGTTGGTATGTTTTTCTCTTGTAAATATGCGTGAAGAATATATAATGAAGTTTTGGTAGCCTTTGGGGTGTTCAGCGCATCTTTAGTTTCAGTTTATTTATTTAGTGCTTAACCCAAGCACTGAATTAACCCCATCTTCTCTCTCCCGGCCGAAAAGAAATGATTCTGCGCATGCACAACAGAAGTTTTTCATTGGCTCTTTGCATGTGACATTGTGTTGTCTTGACAGTGTGCAATATTATAACAATATTGGATGCTCATTCTCCATTGAAGAGAGTGGCGTAATACATGGAGGATAAGCGATATGATAACAATATTTCATGCTAACAATAAATCTGCTAGAAGGGAATAGAATACGTGCTTTTATTCCATGGAAAAAGTGGCCCATTTGTATAATAATATAACATATGTTACAGCATACTCTACTTCTACTGAACTATACTGTCACAGTATAACAATGCTATTTACAGTGGCGCTTGAAATGTTGTGAACCCTTTAGAATTTTCTATATTTCTGCATAAATATGACCTAAAACAACAACATATTTTCACACAGGTCCTAAAAGTAGATAAAGAGAACCCAGTTAAACAAATGAGAAAAAATATTATACTTGGTCATTTTTTTATTGAGGAAAATGATCCAATATTACATATCTATGAGTGGCAAAAGTATGTGAACCTTTGCTTTCAGTATCTGGTGTGACCCCCTTGTGCAGCAATAACTGCAACTAAACATTTCCAGTAACTGTTGATCAGTCCTGCACACCGGCTTGGAGGAATTTTAGCCCATTCCTCCATACAGAACAGCTTCAACTCTGGGATGTTGGTGAGTTTCCTCACATGAACTGCTTGCCTCAGATCCTTCCACAACATTGGATTAAGGTCAGGACTTCAACTTGGCCATTCCAAAACATGAACTTTATTCTTCTTTAACCATTCTTTGGTAAAATGACTTGTGTGCTTAGGGTCATTGTCTTGCTGCATGACCCACCTTCTCTTGGGATTCAGTTCATGGACAGATGTCCTGATATTTTCCTTTAGAATTTGCTGGTATAATTCAGAATTCATTGTTCCATCAATGATGGCAAGCCGTCCTGTCCCAGATGCAGCAAAACAGGCCCAAACCATGATACTACCACCACCATGTTTCACAGATGGGATAAGGTTCTTATGCTGGAATGCAGTGTTTTCCTTTCTCCAAACATAACGCTTCTCGTTTAATCCAAAAATTTCTATTTTGGTCTCATCCAGCCACAAAACATTTTTTCAATAGCCTTCTGGCTTGTCCACATGATCTTTAGCAAACTGCAGACGAGCAGCAATGTTCTTTTTGAAGAGCAGTGGCTTTCTCCTTGCAACCTTGCCATGCGCACCATTGTTGTTCAGTGTTCTCCTGATGGTGGACTCATGAGCATTAATATTAGCCAATGTGAGAGAGTCCTTCAGTTGCTTAGAAGTTACCCTGGGGTCCTTTGTGACCTCGCTAACTATTACACGCCTTGCTCTTGGAGTGATCTTTGTTGGTCAACGACTCCTGGAGAGGGTAACAATGGTCCTGAATTTCCTCCATTTGTACACAATCTGTCTGACTGTGGATTGGTGGAGTCCAAACTCTTTAGAGATGGTTTTGTAACCTTTTCCAGCCTGATGAGCATCAACAACGCTTTTTCTGAGGTCCTCAGAAATCTCTTTTGTTTGTGCCATGATACACTTCCACAAACATGTGTTGTGAAGATCAGACATTGATAAATCCCTGTTCTTTAAATAAGACAGGGTGCCCACTCACACCTGATTGTCATCCCATTGATTGAAGACACCTGACTCTAATTTAACCTTCAAATGAACTGCTAATCCTCAATGTTCACATACTTTTGCCACTCACAGATATGTAATATTGGATCATTTTCCTCAATAAATAAATGGCCAAGTATAATATTTTTGTCTCATTTGTTTAACTGGGTTCTCTTTATCTACTTTTAGGACTTGTGTGAAAATCTGATGATGTTTTAGGTCATATTTATGCAGAAATATAGAAAATTCTAAAGGGTTCACAAACTTTCAAGCACCACTGTAGCATTGAGCAGGAGCATTAGCAAAGGCCAACACGAGCTTACCCACGATTCAGTGCTGTTAGCACGACAGTCCAGTTAACTTCTAGCCGGTGTAGTATTCAGCAGGAATGTTAGCAAAGGCTAACGTGAGCTTACCCACAACTCGGTGCTGTTAATGCGGTAGTCCAGTTACCTTCTAGCCGGTGTAGCATTCACCAGGAGTGTTTGCAAAGGCCAACGTGAGTTTACCCACAACTTGGTGCTGTTAGCATGGCAGTCCAGTTACATTCCTGTCGTGTTCACGAAAGCCAATGCTTGTGCAGTCAAGCCAATTATTATTATTATTATTATTTTCCCTGTATAATTTATTTAGTTACTTTTAAAATCAACATTGACAGCTACACACAATGGAACAACCTGGCAGCCAAAATTCTCTCAAAATCTTCTGCTTTTAATGAAGCAAATCTGGTGGCCATGTTTGTTTACAAATTGTCACAGTCGCTCGCCAGTGTGGAAGTTTTACATCTCCAATGTGACATTTACCCCTTTTCCACCAAATCAGTTCCAGGGCTGGTTCGGGGCCAGTGCTGGTGCTGGTTCACAACTCGTTCAACTTGCGAGCCAGCTGAGAACCAGTTTGCTTTTCCATAGCTCGCGGTGCTAAGGGAAGCCACGTCATTACGTCGCTGTATATGTCAGTTACATCACTACGTTTGCTTAAACCTTAGCGTGAATATCGAAGCAAAAACAACGCAGAAGAAGCAGCAGCAACAACAACAATAATAATAATAATAATAATGGATGACTTCGCGTTTGTACAGCTGCTGCTTCTCGCCGCTTAAAAATGGCGATCTTTCGCAGTCTTGTTATTGTTGTTGGTCTTAACAACTCCGCCCCCCCGCTGACGTAAGCGGTTCTTTCCTCTGGCCCAGCAGAGAGTTGGTGCTAGCCTGGAACCGTTTTTTCTGGCCCCAGAGCCAGTTCTTTGTCAGTGGAAACAGAAAACCCGGTTCCAAACTAAGCACGGGCCCTGAACCAGCCCTGGAACTGCTTTGGTGGAAAAGGGGCAATTGTGTTCTCTTGACAACGTGCAATATTGTAAAAATATTGCATGCTCATTCTCCATTGGGTAGAGTGACGTAATACACATAGGATAAGCAATATAATAACAATACTATAGAGTACATGTTTTTATTCCATGGAAAAGTGTCCCATACATATAATAATACACCGTAATGCACACAGTAAAGTATATGAAAGTGTATTACACTGTACTACAGTATACTCTGACACCAGGTCTACACAATCAATGGCCTGGTCAATCTGACCCTCTTCAAGCTTCATACTGCACACATAAGGTAAGTTTATTAGTTTAATATAACAGTATAATAATATAACTAATGTGTTTTATTGTGAAAAAAATAAGATGCATAAACATCCTTTGAAGGTATAAATTGTTGTGTATGTTGTATAGAAGGCTTTTTGTTTTGTTTTGCCATCTTTTGCCCATTGTTGAACTGATCTGCTGTATTGCAAAACTTTTCACTGAAAAGGGAAACTTTATGAGAACAATTAGGCGAGAATCTTTCTCCATATATAAACTAAATTTTTTATGATTCCGTTTGAGGGAGACATACATTATTTAAAATGTTATTGCACTCCATTCAATGCCAATCATTACCCCCTTGTCAGGTAATTATAATTCGACACGGATTGTAGGAAAGGTTAATGGAAGGAGTCCTCTGGTTTGAAAAGTTTAAATTAACAATTTCTAATAAATTGTCTGACATGCTTCTTATAAATAATTAAAATCTCCTGTCATGCCTCCAGGGCCAGTTTAGAAAAATTAAGAGTGTGTAAGAGATGAAAATAGACCAGAGATGGAGGAGGGCTATGCGCCCAGGCTATACATTTGTCTTGGTTCTGGAACCTTTTGTTTTTTTGTGGCATTCATCCAATAAGCAAAAAAGCATCAATATTCACTTGTGGATACAATATACTTTGGGTTCAGTTGTATATTGTTAGGATTTCTTGTATGAACTGATGTCTTGAAACACTGCAGTTTATTAACAGAGTTAAGATTAGCACACATTATTATTATTATTATTATTATTATTATTATTATTATTATTATTATCTCAAGTGCTGTTAAAAAGTTTCTTTGTTTTCTTTAATTACTGCTCATTTAAGTGCTTGGTGAAGGAGCACATGCATACATATTGAATAAATTTCATTAGTATTCTAATGATACACAATTATAGTTATTGGGACATCCGATCCATCACAACCTTTAACAAATTACATACTGAATAAAAGATGTTCAGAATAAATGCCACTCAAGATGATTTACAAGATGTACAACAAACTAAATAATAGTGTGTTCATGTTCACAACACAAGAAACAACAATATTAATATAAATATTGATATTCAGATATTAAGATTAACATTATATATACACACACAGAGAGAAATGTTTATTGTTCATAAATGTGGTGTAAATAGTTTCAAATACCATAAGCGTTATATTATATGGACATGAGTGTTTTACTCATATTTTTCATCAGTGTTACATCCAGGACATGGAGATCCAAAACTGTCACATAAATTTCTATATGTCACTCATGAGGAAATTGATGAATTGTTTTGATAAAGTTGGGTATTTTTTGTTTGTGAATGTGTCTATATAATAAAAAGAAAATCACATGTTGGCTTGAAGATATGAAGTTTATCTTCTCTTGTTGAAAAACTCGTAGTTTTCATAAAAAATACATCACGGATCTGAGTGACATATTTCCCAATATATCACTCTGATGATGTCACTCTCAGTGTTTTCCCACTGACTGGACATGTGTTGTCAAAATAGTGAACCAGGTCAAAATTAAAATTATTCAGATTAACTTGCATTTTTTTTTTTTTGTGGATGTGTCCATATAATATAAAGAATATTACACAGTGGTCCAAAGATACAGTATGAAGTTTATCTTCTCATGTTGAAAATATTTTCATATATATTCATTCCATATCTTCACGCAACCATGTGATATCCTCTTTTTAACTGCCTCCAAACTATTATGCAACACATTTAGGATTTTCTAAGTATTCAGATGATGACATGTTGTAGTAAAGTTAAAAACACCCACTGAAAACTGACCCTTGGATGGGGAAGCAAAAACAACTTCATCTTTTCTTTTTAAACATCCTGAAGAAAAGATCGAGCAGATCAAGCAGATATGTGAGTCGTCCATTGTTTTGCTTCAGGAAAGATGAGCTAAATCAATATTCCTGAACTCAAAATAGTTCCCTGTTTTATTTTTGCTTTGGAGAAAGTGTTTTCATGCATTGGGTTTGACATTTGACAAGAGCGTTTGTGAAATATGATCTTATTTCTGGAAGCACACACTGTTATTATTTTAAATTAACCTGTCTGGTTGTGCATGTCAATTTTCTCCATTTAATGCTAAAATTTCACTTATTAACTGCTGTTAATTTAAAAACAAATATCAGCGTACAGGTAAAACAAACACTTAAGTCAGTTGTTTCACACTGTAGGGCTGGGAGGAGGTGGTGTTTAAATGGAACATACAGATTCCTCATACAGCTAAGGTCAGCTTTAAATAAAGTACTCTTGAATAGAAAAAAATATATAAACTGTGAAACGCACTGTTTTGCAAACTGCTGAAATAAAATCAAGTCTTGGTGGTTAAGCCCAGTTAAATACTTAAAACAAATCCAAGACAGCAAACACACTATTAAACTACACTAACTGCTTCTTTTTAATCACCGCACTTGTGATTCACTTCCTGCTCTCAGCCATTATGGCTTCATCAACTTATTTGGTTTAAAGCATTTTGTTTTCTTTTTTCCTAATTTTTTCTCCCCATGTAGAACATTTAATGTGTTCCAGCCATTAATCTGCTCGAATCAAATGCATTCTGCATGGCTCCATTTGATTCCAGCCTGGATTACCCTGTCACCGCTACACCCCTCCACCCACTCACTCACTCGCTCAATACAATAAACACAATCGCTAAGGCCTATAAAAGAGCAAAAGTGCATCATGGGGGAACTGTTCTAATTTATGTGAAATTAATTGGGGGAAAGTGGGCTTTTTTTAAATTCTGGGCTCATTTAGAAAGGCATAATTAAACTTGTAGAGGAGAAAATAATGATGCCAGAGTAAAAATAAATAAATAAATAAATAAATAATGGGAGCACTCGAGCAGCGCAGAGCGTCTGTTTGAGGCAAGTAAACAATGGAATTGAGAGAGATCTCCTGCAGGCGCTGAGCCACCAAAGGTCACGCTGCGTGGAGTCTGTTCTCGACAAACCACAGGGAGAGCTGTACTTTAGGATGGTGCTAATAATTCTCTTAAATTGTGCACAAGCAAAGGTTCAGATTGCCAAATTACTACAGAAATGTATGCTTCATTATCTGTTACAAAACAACAACATACACAAAAAGGGAAAGAGATTAGCATCAAATAAATATATTCCATCAGATTTTGGTATTGAAAATCAGACTAATTACCGTACTTGTTTTAGTTCCTGTTTGCTTTTCAGAATCTTTACAGGTATCCTCCCTCCCTTCCTTCCTTCCTAGTTGGGAGCTTGTAGGTCAAATCTCCTGACTACACTGCTTCTCCAGTCATCTCTGTCCATCACATGACAATACATCTCATCTATGCTGAGGCCGGTGATTTCTTTCATGTTTTTGACATGCAGTTTTGGTCAGAAGTTTACATACAGGGACATGAATATCATCTTGGATATGAATGTCATGACAATATTTGGGCTTTCAATATTTGAACTGTTCTTTTTCTCATCTCATCTCATCTCATTATCTCTAGCCGCTTTATCCTTCTACAGGGTCGCAGGCAAGCTGGAGCCTATCCCAGCTGACTATGGGCGAAAGGCGGGGTACACCCTGGACAAGTCGCCAGGTCATCACAGGGCTGACACATAGACACAGACAACCATTCACACTCACACCTACGGTCAATTTAGAGTCACCAGTTAACCTAACCTGCATGTCTTTGGACTGTGGGGGAAACCGGAGCACCCGGAGGAAATCCACGCGGACACGGGGAGAACATGCAAACTCCGCACAGAAAGGCCCTCGCCGGCCCCGGGGCTCGAACCCAGGACCTTCTTGCTGTGAGGCGACAGCGCTAACCACTACACCACCGTGCCGCCCCTGTTCTTTTTCTGTGTCAGAAAAAGAACACATACATCTTTCATTTAAAAAAAACACTAGAATTTGGTGCACAACAGCATACATCTTTCATTTAAAAAAAACATGAGAATTTGGTGCACAAGTTTTAAAGTTCTTTGAGTTTTCTGAAATCAACACAGGGTCAATATTATACATACAGGGTCAAAAAGGTACATACAGCATACCCAGATAGCAAAAGGGCATTGATTCGACGGAGAATCATCGGCATGTTCTTCGACCATACACCGTCGAATCATCGTGGATCACCGGCGTTGATTCAACACCGCTTTGCTCATACGAGTTTGCGTTGAAACGACGTTGAAAAGTGGATGGTGGCCGACAGAGAATAGATCCCCTTTCACCCTTTATTCAACTACGGATTTCGGTCGATTTATAGTTTAATTTTCGGCGATGATTCATCCAACTTTACTTCCTGTTTTATGTACAACAGGAAGGCTACAAATTAAGCAAAACAGGCTAAATTAAACTAGCTAACAATAAAGCATCGGGGCTCTTGCCTAGGATGAACACACACATGCATACTTCAACCATGAAAGTGAAACTTAATTTATGTCAATGTGCGTAGGCTACGTCCTGTTTTATGTACAAAAGGATATAAAAATGCATGCAACAATGCACCTCTCCTAATGTTTGTCAAGCTATCTAATGAGGCATAACTTTTAACATTTATAAGGAACAGAACACACGAACAAGTTCTTAGAAACATTTTATGATTTATTTATAATTTATAATTGTGGCCTATTCCTCCTGCGGCGCAGACACCTGTACATGGAAACAGAAAAACATAACCAAAATTAATTTGATGCAGCATTGATAAAGAAAGTCAGCAGTAGGCTATGAGTTTCTAAATGCCACCCTACCTCACGTCTCCTCATCCCTCCCTCTCTCTCTGGCGCATACTTAAGCCACTTCTTGATTGCGTCACTAAAAGTAGCGTGTGTGCTCCCTGGCAGCTGCTTTTGTAGAGCATCTGAAAGAAAAAGAACAAAACAACATTGAGACTTTGCATGGTGATAATTGTTAAAGTTTGAGTTGTTAAGACTATGCACGTCACACTCTAGTGGTAGGTGGCAAGTAATGGTACTAGTACAGAAAATATATGTAAAAATCAGAAACCATAGATGTGAATCTTGTGACAATTTAAACGGGATTAAAAAAAAAAAAAACATTTTAATTTCCCCATTGACACAAAGCGGAAATAGAAATGCCACTACCGGACCGTTCGTCACTCAGTCAGCCTCCCTGGACTTGCCTGCACACCTGCTTTTCCTGAGTAAGGCGCCTGGTGAGTTTCTTAATCCTTTTTAATCCTTTGCATCTTTCACAATATGTTTGTCGTTATAATCGTAATGTTACAGTTAGTGAAGGAGTTATCAAAGAACGTTTAGAAGTAGTGTGCAAGTACTTGCGACAGCTTACTATTTTACCCTCTTTTACAGCTTTGTGCACATGCATAACCTACCAAACAGGACATCATGGATCTTGGTGTCCTTAAACGCAGTTTTTTCCCCCTTTCCAGCCCAGTTAAATTGGCTGGCCAAGCTGTTGACCAGGAGGCTACGCAGCATCCGCCTCACTGTGACCCCTACGTCGGTTCCTCCACAAAGGGCTAAGGTAGACACCTGATAGAATAAAATGTAGCATGAAGACAATAATGAGACAATAATGAGGCTACACAAAAGAACAGGTCAGCTCAAAACGACATGCGACCTAGGCCTACATGCTCGATTTAAACGCTAAGTTTTCACACCAACGCTAAGTTTTCACTCCAACAAGACAACTACTTCGACTCGTTTTTCGATTGAATAATGCATCTGCATTGTTGTTGTTTCAAATGGATACTAGTTGAGGGAAATTTCTCCAACGCGTGATATGACTGAAGTTCATCATAACTTCTTAAACTGCTTGAAATTGTATTCGAAATTCCCTTTATTAATAGTGACTGAATAATGGTACGTACCAGATGTCCAGGGATGAATGAAAATGTAGCGTGGTCCAGTGTTTTTCTCAATGTTGTTTCAATGGTCCAAGCGTAACAGCAGGCCGATCCACAAGAGAGTCGCGATCCAACCGAGTGGTGTGGGAGTTTCACGTGCACCCAGGTATATAACGAAAATGACGTCATCCAGTAAACAGCAGTGGTAATCGCACTGCATTATGGGACAGCGTGGGACATCCAACGACATATCGCTACGTATACGTACTGGCCCTTTTTTATATCATGCCTTGAAATGAAAGTCAATACAGCAGAGATGAGAGACACCGGGTATGAAAGTAACACCAGGATAAGTTGTAACACCACCATTCCCACCAGTTAGGTATAAGATGCAGGTTTTGTAACACTTTCAATCTTCTTAGAATTAATTTATGATCATCTTGGAAATGTTAAGTTATTTGCAAAAAAACTTTCAAAGATAGAAGGTCAAATCCATTGCTGAGTTAAGAAAGTAAACTGGTTTTTGTTCTTTTTTTATCATTTACTTATCATTATCACTTATACTTATATCATTTACTCGTATCTATGTGTAAGCAGGATAAGACAAACAGTGGCAATTTCAGGCCCGTAGCCAGCATTGTGGAGGGGGGGGATCTTTTTTCCCCAAAGGTGGACTTCATCTGGCCCCCTACTCCCGTACCCCCCAAATACACGAGCACACTTCAAATCTTCTAATTTAGACATTTAAAAAAATGTTCTACAACACTCTAGCCTAGTGACTTACCAGTAACAAAATAGACTTGAAGTATTCAGATCCGCTCTGCATAAAGCAGCTAAATCCTCTCTCTGTCTCCTGGCAGAAAGCTCCTTGGTTTGCTTGTGTCTCAATCACAGCTGGTATTCTGTAGAAAGACTTCTTTTCACCTTTCCCATCAGCTTTGTTAGAACCCTAACACAGCACAAAAGTTTACCATTGTAGGTTTTTGATGAACCAAGTGCCTCGTGGGTTCACATACCGCACGCTGCCGTTATTTCCCCCTAATCACGAGTTTGTTGGTCTTCCAATATGGCGCAGGGTTTGTTTACTTCCGGTTTCGGGTGACGTCAGTGAAAGGGGTCTAATGGGGGCATTACCGCCACCCACTGGATTGGGGTGTAAAGCAGTCTGAACAAAACGTGTAAACATAAACATAGGAGAAATTAACCCGTTTTTCTAACTCGTCCTCACTTAGGCTACATCCACACGACAACGGCAACGAGATGTTATTTAAAAATATATCGCGTCCAAATGGGCAACAATCAGTAAAATATCAGGTCCATATGGCAACGCAATGCTTGCTGAAAACGATGCAATACACATGCCACACCTCTAGGGGTGCTGTAAGACGGTCCCTTCGGAGACACCAGAACAATAGAAGAAGTAACGACGCATGCGCATAAACTATTATGCATGAGACTTCATATTAGCCACAAAGTCAGGAAAATCTGTTTGTAAAATTACATTATAATGATCAAATACAATGAAAAGTATTTTTCCAGTCTCACCTGTGAAAGGTAATCCCATGTGATCTCGTTTGGACAGAAAACCTGTTGGTACAGTTAAACGCAGCTAATCTTTATTCTCCACTTTGACCTCTCCAAAATGGCGGCGAGGATGACGTATGATTCTACGCGGAAGGCAGCGTCTTCAATGGCCCGGAATAAATTGAATGATACACGATGGATTAATTTGTTGTTTCTCACCTGTGAAAGGTAATCCCATATGATCTCGTTTGGACGGTAAACCTGTTGGTACAGTTAAACGCAGCTAATCTTTATTCTCCGCTTTGACCTCTTCAATATGGCGGCGAGGATGACGTATGATTCTACGCGGAAGGCGGCGTCTTTAATGGTCCAGAATAAATTGGATTCATTTGCTCCTCTACGCCCTTTTTGAGGAATGTATTGTCGGACTTAAATCAACATCTGAAGAGGTGAGATCGCTCCTTTTTTTCCCCTATTTTTGCTGGCGGGATTGCACCATTACACAATAAATATTCACAGTGAAAATATTTTGTAAGCGCGTCTCATGAACCAAGTTATAGGATTTGTTGACAACCCGCATCGCAATGAGAAGATCATTGGCACTACTGGTGTTAAGAATCAGACCATTTCATAAATGAATATTTTGCTGTAGAGCTGCAGTGTTTGTACAATTGCATGTTTTTGCTTCACTATTACTGTCACTATTCTGCTTCTTGCATTACTACTGTGAACTAACACTGAACATAATAATAATAATAATAATAATATCCAAGCTCGTGTTTCACTCTCACTAGTGCTCTGTAAGGCTTTTTCCTGGTGATATTCGTTACACTTCTACCCGGCGTGAAGCACTCACAGTCATGTGGTTGTGACGTCATCGTAAACAAATCCGTTCTACTCATCCAGACGACTTCACAACGGCAACGTTGCCAGATCTTTGCACTCTGGAACCCGTTCTCAAAAAGATTGCGTTTTGGGCACCCAAAACGCCGGTGCCGTGTGGACGCCAGGCCTAAACGATAAGCAATTGTATCGGAGTCACCTGAATCCGTTGCCGTGTGGACAGGGCCTTAGTCTACTTTTCTTTTTTGATTAGTCTGGATTTGCTATTGTAAATTTAAATGTGAATCAATGTATATTCATCGGACATGAACAAATGAATAAATCTTGAGTAATCTTGAGGGGCGTGTGTGTCCGGGGGGGGGGGATCGAACGAACCCTCCGATCCCCCCTGGCTACGGGCCAGAATTTATATTCTGAACAATTAGTTGCTCATCCTACCAATGTTGAAAACTGGCCGGCAAAAGTGACGATGGTTCAACATCGTATATTCGACCTTCTCTGACGGTCGACAGATCAACCTTTACCCACGGTGATTCAACAGTGATAAATCGACCTTCTCCGACGGCGGAGAAATCGACGTTTCACGGCGCCGTTTCAGCGTTGATTTTCTGACTTACGACGGAAACCGACCATTCTGACCAAGAATCGGCGCCGTTTCAACGTCCCTCTGCTATCTGGGTACCTAATATTTGGGTAAAATGTCTCTTAGCAAGATTCACCTTGACCAAACATTTTTGTTTACCATGAACAAGCTTCTGGCAGAATTCTGGTTGGATATTTCACGACTCTTCATGGTAGAATTGGTAGAGTTCAATTAAATGTGTTTTTTTTTTTTCTTGGCACGGACTCAACTTATAAGCACTGTCCGTATATTTTCAACAGGGTTGAAGTCAGGACTTCTTTTAAGCTTAATGTTAGCCTGCTTTATCCTCCATAACCAGCTCTGATGTGTGTTTGGGTTCACTATCCTGTTGTAACTCTCAAGTCCCAAGTCATGTTCAAGTTTCTGATGATTTATGCTGAAGAATTCTGGGGTAGTCCTCCTTCACTATTCCATCCACTTTGTGCAATGAACCAGGTCTACTGGCAGTAAAACAGCCCCAGAGCATGATGATCCTACCACCAGCTGGTACAGTGTTCCTCTGTACATGGTGGTCATTGTGGCCAAACAACTCGATCTTTGTCTCATCTGACCATACAGCTTTCCTCCAGAAGGCTTTTTCTTTGTCTGTGTAGTCAGTTGCAAACTTTGGTTAAGCTTGAAGGTGTCGATGTTGGAGCAGGGGGTTATTTCTTGGATAGCAGCCTCTTATGGCCTTTTTCCACTACCCTTTTTCAGCTCACTTCAGCTCGCTTCAGCTCACTTCAGCCCGACATGGCTCGCGTTTCGACTACCTCAGAACAGCATGACTCAGCTCGCTTCAGCCCTACTCAGCACCCAAAACTCGCACAGTTTTGGAGTAGGGATGAAGCGAGCCAAACCGAGCCGAGTGGGGCTAGGGGCGTGAGGAGACACTCCCCTGTGCACTGATTGGTGAGGAGGAGTGTCCTCACATGCCCACACATGCCCCGCGAGCACGCTGGGATCTGTAAACACCGTAAACCCGGAAGAAGAAGAATTACGAATTACGAGAATTTCTGAAGCCTTATGCACCTCGTCTCATCTATATGCTCTTGCCAGTATCTGTTGGCGTTGTCGGTGACAACAAGCCACAGCACCAAGACCAGCAACACTAACGACTCCATGTTTATTGTTTACTATCCGGGTCATGAGACTACTGCTTAAAAGGTCACTGATGTCACTGTTTGCACCGCCTAATGACATCACGTGACATCCACCCACTTTCGCTAACTCCACCCAATGTGTCCACCCACTTCCAGCCAGCACGGTTCAGCGCGGTTGTAGTCGAAATGCAACTCCAACAGCCCCACTCAGCTCGACTCAGCCCGACTCAGCACGGCACGGCTCAGCCCGACTCAGCACGGCTCAGCCCAACTCAGCATGGCACGGCTCAGCCCAACTCAGCCGCGTTGGTAGTGGAAAAGCGGCATTAGTCCATGGTGATCTGAACTGTAGACAGTGATCCATCAGCTTCCAGTTCATGGCAGGGCTGTGCCATGGTGGTTCCCAGGTTGTTCCTGACCATCCAAACCAATTTGCTTTCAGCTGAGGGTGACAGTTTGGGTTTTCTTGAAGCAAAGTGGCTTGGCAAAGTGACTACACCTCACAATAACTTAGATACAATTGTTTGAACTGATCTTGGAATTTGCAGTTGTTTAGAAATGGCTCCAAGAGACATTCCAGAGTTGTGTATATCTGCAATCCTCATTCTCAGATCTGCACTGAGCTCCTTGGACTTTCCCATTTTACTGTGTGTTGGTCAATCCAATGAGTGCTGTAAATAAACCCTTTCTATGAAGGCACAGAGAAGGTACCAGCTGTAGTCAATCATTATCACTAACAGGAAGTTAAGAGACCTCAGCTTTGGGAGGATAAGAGACATTTTGGAAGTTTCAGCACCTCTGAATTAATAATCTAAGTGAGCGTATGTAAATTTTTGACCCTGTATGTATAATTTTGACCTTGTGTTCATTTCAGAAAACCCAAAGAAAATTAAAACTTGTGCACCAAATTCCAGTATTTTTTTTAATTAAAGATGTATGCTGTACATTCCACCACAGCAAAAAAACAGTTCAAAGAAATTACTGAAAGCCCAAATATTGCCATGACATTCACATCCAAGATGACATTCATGCCACTGTATGTAAACTTCTGACGATTGCTGTAGATTAGTCGAGGTCTTCCTCTCCTATTACAGCCTTGTGTTGTAGTGGATAAAACATAGCAATGTATGGTTGATTCAATTAGTCTTCTAAGCCAATTTTCAGTTTGCTCATGTGCTGTCATGATCCTATTGCTCGGTAATAAGTGCATTGGTTTGAGAGCTGAGTTTTCAAAGTGTGTAGTTGTCACAACTGGTTTGATCCATCATGGGGTGATCAGATCTCAAGGCTTCACCAGAGTTCCTGTTAGCCTACTGGGAATATTGCCCAGCGTTTCCACTTCCACATGATGATGATGATGTAGGAGTTGGACTTTGAGGAAGCTTTCGAGGTATACAAAGTTGAAGTACTAAACTTTTACAGGCTATCCACTGCCTTTTTTTAGTGTATCCATCCAGATTCTCAATTACCTTCAGGTTTTTAGGATCATAATAATTTTACTAGATGAAGTACCAAAAAGTCACCCATATATTGGTTGTTGTTGTTGTTGTTGTTGTTTTATTATTTTTTCCCTTTGGAAAGGATTTAAGCAGATAAGGTTTAGCATTTCTCATTACACAACAGCGCTGTTGAATTCCCAAGTATATATCAGTGCTCTCATTCTAATACATTAACGTTTCCATAGTAACAACTCATTCACAGGGACTTATGCAATGGACACTCCACATAAATGCATTAAAAATGTGCTGTGATGTAAAGACTTCTGTAGGTTTATTTAACAGCTTTAGAACATCATTAACACCTCGGGCTAAGTTATCCTCACCAATTTACCCACTACTGTGTTTCTGACATAGGGAGAAATACTGGACTGAGGGTACTATAAGGAACCTTTTCTGAAGGTTCCTCCATGGTGACAAACTGAAGCTCCCTGTGCAGTGCTAGATGGACCTGATTTGTTTTAAGGGTGCAAGTACTGTAATGCTCTTTTTGGTCAGCTTTTTTCTTAAAAAAAAAAAAAGCTTCTTTAACAATTTTATGTTTAGGTTGGTTTTTTTTTTTGGCTTTTTTTATGGAACATCTACCCTTTACATTGTGGATCTTTATCTAGAATTGGACCTAAGATAAAGAGGGTGTGAGACTAGGAGGATTGGAGGTTCTCTGTTCTGAATATCACAGCTCGACTGTTACGATTACATTAAAATAATAATGAGCTGTTTTATTTCCTCCAAGCGCCAAGTTATGACCTCACGTCTGCTTCCATATCTTTTCTTTTAATTTCCTGTGAGTCGTTCACTGTGTGAAGTGAAGTGATAAAACCATGGAATAGTTCCCTCAGGGATGGTTCTGTACAGATCACAAGTAACGATTCTCGGGCCAAATGAGACTGACCAAAACTTAGAGTAAGACCAAAGCTTTAAATACTGAAACCCAAGGCAAGACAGAGTAATAATGTTCAGAACAATACTCTGGGAAATTAAGTTGGGCATGAAACAAGACTCAGAGAAATGACAGCCATATATTAACTTGGAATAATGACAACCAAATTAAGAGTATTGATACTAATTAAGGATTGACACCCAAGCTCATCTCATCTCATTATCTCTAGCCGCTTTATCCTTCTACAGAGTCGCAGGCAAGCTGGAGCCTATCCCAGCTGACTATGGGCGAAAGGCGGGGTACACCCTGGACAAGTCGCCAGGTCATCACAGGGCTGACACATAGACACAGACAACCATTCACACTTGACACCCAAGCTAAAACTGAGTGATAAGGCTTGGACTAATACTCTGAGAAATGTGACCCAGAACAAACCAATAGTTAGAGTACAGTTAAGAGAAATGATACAAAGACAAACGTTCTATAAGTGCTGAGATCCAAGCCAAGACTGAGTAATAATACTCAAAACAATACTCTGAGAAATGAGGCTCAGGGTAATAACATCCAGACAATGAGTCAGAGTAGCAAACCAAGATAAAAAGTATTGATATTAAGTCCAAAGGCCTAATTATTCAGCTTCAAGCCAAGATTGAGCAATAATACTCAGAACAATACTCTGAGAAATGAGACCCAGGGCAAACCAAAATGCCAACCAGACAATGAATCAGAGTAATGAGACCAGATAAAGAGTATTGATATTTGGAAAAAAAGCTCTAACTATTCACACCCAAGCCAATCTTGAGTAATAATACTGAGACCATTGTGACAAATGGAAGCCAGACTAAAGATCTCATAGAAAATAGAGCATTGATACTAAGACTGTAACTATTGATACCAAGGTAATGAGCCCAAGACTGTGACACTTGAGGATTGAGAACCAGGTCAAGTCCACATACATGCGATCTTCAGAGTTGTCGACCTTAAGATAAGCATCTGGAAGCATATTGATCTGGTAGTATGAGCCACACTGACACGCTCCATCTTGTTTGCACTTTGACGTAAAATTGATAATGTTCGAAAGCATTGTCCACTTTTTCGCACATCTTTTAACAAACAAAATACCTTTTATATTAAAAGGTACTGAGACTTTTAGTTATCCTGTTACCTCTTTCCCATTATTTTTGGTGTAATTACGGAGTGAAAAGAAAAGTGAAGAATAATGTCCACACGAGCATGACTCTGAAATGTAATCCAAAAGAAATGAGCTCATTATGTTCAGTTTTGTCCTGTGTCACTGCAATTTGGAACTTTATTTATGCTGTTGTCTTCCCTCAGTGTATTGCATCATGGATATATATATATATATATATATATATATATATATATATATATATATATATATATATATATAGTGGTGCCTGAAAGTTTGTGAACCCTTTAGAATTTTCTATATTTCTACATAAATATGACCTTAAAACATCAGGAGAACATGCAAACTCCACACAGAAAGGCCCCTGTCAGTCACTTGTGCCCCCTGTCACACGTACACAGTGGCTTTGTTCTCCTATGATTAACTAAATTTTGTTGTCCATTTGTGCAGTGACAATAAAGGCATTCTATATGATAAATTTATTTTACCTTGCATTGAAAATGTAGCACCGTGATCATGAGATAGGCTTCAGTGTTTTCATGGAGCAGATGATTTTGATGCAGAGTTTTAATGTAATAATGTTACTGGATTTGTGAAGGTGCATATTCATATTGCTTGTGGTAAATTATTTAACATTTAATTCACAAATTCGTACTTATTCACAGCTGTTGAACATGTCATGAATTTGCAGTGTCCAGTGTCCTAATCAGGTTTATGAAGATACATTTCTTAAACTTAAATTAAAACTCCATGCAGCATGAGGTTTGTCAGACTAAGCCTTCTCCTTGTCAGGCATTTTCATGTCCTTGTTATGTAATCTGTAACGTGGACCTCACAGAGGCAGAATACAGATCTATATGCAGAAGATTTATTAATACGATACTTCATGTCAAAACAGTCCACAAAACACCTGGTAACACAAAAAAAAAGGAAAGGCAGGATCAGAACACTAAATATTAGAAATTGTGTCAAAACAGGAAGTTTTGGAAAAAGTGCGGAACAAGACAGGATGAGGCTAGGTCATACACAAGAAATCAATCCAACAAAATATGTCTCAGAACTCATGACTTGTAGGTAGACAGTAAGGTTTCACATTGAAGTTCATGTGCTTTATATAGCAGAAGAACAGGAAATGATCAGGGTAACTAAACCGTTTTGGGAGATGGTGCCTTCTGGCAGTCTGGAGAGGAAATGTCTAGGCTAGATGTTATATAAATATAGCTAATACTGTTGAATTTTGGATTGTGATTAGTCAAAAAATGTTGATTAATTTTCTTTAACAGCATCTCTGATAATAATGCAGCTGCAAATAGCAGGTTTACTTCTAATTAATGCACTCATTCTATAGTAATAGCTCATTCACAGGGACTTGTACAGCAAATGCTCCTACAAAAGCTTTTATTTGGTGATGTCTTCATTTTTTGTAAGGAGACATTTACTGAACATTTCCATGCTGGAGTACTGAGGTATCTCCAGCATAGGCGGCACGGTGGTGTAGTGGTTAGCGCTGTCGCCTCACAGCAAGAAGGTCCTGGGTTCGAGCCCCGGGGCCGGTGAGGGCCTTTCTGTGCGGAGTTTGCATGTTCTCCCTGTGTCCGCGTGGGTTTCCTCCGGGTGCTCCGGTTTCCCCCACAGTCCAAAGACATGCAGGTTAGGTTAACTGGTAACTCTAAATTGAGTGTGAATGGTTGTCTGTGTCTATGTGTCAGCCCTGTGATGACCTGGCGACTTGTCCAGGGTGTACCCCGCCTTTCGCCCATAGTCAGCTGGGATAGGCTCCAGCTTGCCTGCGACCCTGTAGAAGGATAAAGCGGCTAGAGATAATGAGATGAGATCTCCAGCATAAGCGCTTTGAAACAGTCGTCAGTTTATTTGTATAATGCATTTAACGATATACATTGTCACAAAACAGCTTTACAGAAAAACAAAGACTTTAAACATATGAATAAATTTTATCCCTAATAAATTTATTTACCCCTCATGAGCAAGCCTGAGGCAATGGTGGCAAGGAAAAACTCCCTGATGAGATGAGGAAGAAACCTTGAGAAGAACCAGACTCAAAAGGGAACCCATCCTCATTTGGATAATAACAGATAATGTGATAATAAATAATTTGCTTCTCTAACTGTGTTGTATATACAGTAGTCACAAAGTATAACTGTGTAACCATGAAATTCATTATAGTTTTAGCATGAAGTCTGTTTTGTTGAAGTTATCAACTGTTCATTGATGGAGACCTGGGTGCAAAACTGTTCATGACAACTGCCATCCTTAAGTTATCATGTCAATTGTAGTCCTCAGCCATCAGAGCAAAAATGTAAGTGTCCAGAGCCATCTTTTAAGTGTGTCTTTCAACTGTCCATATGGGGTCATCCTCCACAGGAGCAATGTGATGAGACTCCAGCCAGAAGTAGAGCATCAGGATGGATCAGGCAGGTTTGACAGTCAAAGTAAAAAGTTGAAGGTAAAGGTGTAACTTTAAGTTTTCAGACATCCTTAGGACAGACGAGGCAACATGACAAGGTGCAGGGTTTTTTTTTTAAATTAACTTCAAGAGAGATAAAAAAAAAAGACTGGTGAGGGAATGGCTGTTTATAGCTGCTATAACATAAGTGAGAACAGGAACTAAGTTATTTTAGTGACATTAAATGCAATTATAAAGGGATAAAAAGTATGTGTCATAGAAAAATGGCAAAAAAAAATTTTAATAGTTGTCAAATTGCTGTAGTATAAGATGAATAAAACACTTGGTTTATTTAAAGTTAATCACAATTTTGTCTGTGTGTTTTGGTTTATGGTTGAATTTAGTTTGAATTTAGTTTAATTCTGAAGTGTTTCACTGCTTAATTGTAAACATGGTCTAACAAATCAGAAATTAAAATATTTGTGTACACGAACAAAATACTTGTGTCCAAATTTTTGACTGATATATATAAATCTGAGTTTAAAGTAACAGAGCAACAGTTGATCTCAGTTTAGTGCAAAACTACAGACTTAATTGATGGTTAAAACATATGTTCAACAAGGTTTATTTTTATAGACTGTGTTACTGGGTTCATACTGTAGATAAGCATTAAAATAATAAAGCTAATTAAAAAATAATTAAAATAAAGTTAAGTAAAGCAAAAACATGCTGCATGCTCCATGCTCATTCTAATGTGTTAACTGTGAGGTTGTGTTATGTTGGCTTGTTGATTTTAATCACAAGATGGAACTCACTCCTCTTTAAAATGGTTTGGTGAAAAGCTGATGAACATTATTACTGGCAAAAATGTAGTTTCTAGTGGCCTGCTTTCTCAGGATTATTCGAACACAGTACCATCTTCACCTGTTTTATTACATTTTCACCCTCACCTTGTAAGGGTGAAAATGTTCACCCTTGCAAGTTTAAAATCTGCTGAGGCTCATAAAGAATAGATTTTGAAGTGGCTTGATGATGGCTCCTCATGATCCAACCTTCTGAGGCAAAGTCACTGGTGTTTCTTTAAAGACATCCAGTAGAGTTTATGATATCAGTGTCCTTGATGATCATCCTTACTGCTGAATTAATGAGTCTCTACATCAAAAAAGTTTCATTACATCAGAGCTGTGAGAGATGGTACTTTCAGACCCAAACACCTGCTCATAACGCACTCTGATTAACACCACAGTGCTGCTGAATGCTGGATTATGATTGGTCAGAAGGATTAATTTTCTATAACAGCAGGTCTAACAGTAATTCAGGTTTATATTAATCTACTTGTTGTAATACAACAAATCACTGTTGTTGTTTACATTTAGTTTTTCCAGTGCATGCGCACTTAGTGGTAGGCAAGAAACGTTACTACCACTAGCACGCTAACATGGCTGTGTAAATATAAAATGTAAACCTAAGGGTGTTTGGATATGTGAGAATTGTAAATTATGAGGATGTATTATTTTGCAGAACACTATAGTTTGTTTGGAATTAAAATATTTGTGCACGGATACTATTAAACTGGTGTTCTGTATTGTAGTAATGTAAAATGTGAAAGGTATTTGTGATGGTAATTTGAATGACAATCATTGAAGCTCGCTTTAATAGCACTTTGGGGCACACAGTGCGGGCTTTACCTCGGAAAAAGCCCACTGGCATTGCTCCGTCCACTGGACCGGATCTGGTGCCCCCTTTTTAGTCAGATCAGTCAGCGGGCTGGTGACGTCTGAATAATTAGGTATAAACCTACGATAATAGCCAGCCAGCCCCAGGAACTGTCTCACCCCCTTTTTGGTCTTGGGCTTCGGGCAGGCCGCAATTGCTGCTGTCTTGTTAATTTGGGGACGCACCTACCCGTTGCCCAAGTGGAAGCCCAGATACCGTACTTCCACCTGCCCAATCGCACACTTCTTCAGGTTGGCTGTGGGACCCGCTCACCTCAGCGACCTAAGGACGGCCCTCAGATGTTCGAGGTGCCTTGGCCAGTCATTACTATAGACAATAATGTCGTCGAGGTAGGCGGCCACTGGCGTGGAGGCGGAGGACCCTGTCCATCAGCCGCTGAAATGTAGCGGGCGCCCCAAACAGCCCAAAAGGAAGTGTGACGAATTGGTGTAAGCCGAACGGTGTGGAAAAGGCCGTTTTTTCTTGGGATAGTGGAGTCAAGGGGATCTGCCAATATCCCTTCATTAAATCCAGTGTCGAATAAAAGCGAGCCGTGCCTAGTCGATCGAGCAACTCATCAATACGAGGCATTGGGTACGCGTCGAATTTAGACACCGCGTTGACTTTTCTATAGTCCACACAGAACCGGACTGACCAGTCGGCCTTGGGTACCAAGACCACCGGGCTGCTCCAGTCACTGTGGGACTCCTTGACGATGCCCATTTCGAGCATGGCCTCGAGTTCTTCCCGAACCACTTTTTTCTTGTGTTCGGGTAGCCTGTAAGGGCGGCTACGCACTACCACCCCCGGGGGCGTCTGTATGTGGTGCTCTATGAGGTTGGTGCGGCCGGGCAGGGGCGAGAACACGTCCAAAAGCTCGGTCTGCAACTGGGCAACCTCCGTGAGTTGGGTCGGGGAGAGGTGATCTCCACAGGGGACCGGAGAGGTATGCGATGCCAATGCCCCCTTTTGAACCTCCGACCCCAGCTCCGCCTTCTCCAGAACCACCGACACCAATGCTACGGGGACCTCCTCGTTCCAGAGTTTGAGTAGGTTGAGCTGGTAAATCTGTAGCGCCCCACCCCTGTCCATTCGCCTCACCTCATAGTCGATGTCCCCGACTCGCCGTATGACCTCAAAGGGTCCTTTCCACTTGGCGATCAATTTGGAGCTCGATGTGGGCAACAGTACGAGTACTTTATCTCCCGGTGCGAACTCCCTAAGGCGCGTACCCCTGTCGTACAGGCGGGTTTGCCGTTCTTGGGCCTGCCGCAAATTCTCCTGGGTTAGGCGTGTGAGTGTGTGGAGTTTTGCACACAGGTCAATAACGTGTTGAATTTCATTTTTACTTGGTGAAGGTCCCTCCTCCCAATTTTCTCGCAGCACATCTAAAATGCCGCGCGGCTTACATCCATATAATTATTCAAACGGGGAGAACCCCGTGGAGGCTTGGGGGACCTCTCGCACTGCAAATAACAAGGGTTCGAGCCATTTATCCCAGTTACGTGCGTACTCACTTACGAATTTTTTAATTATATTCTTGAGGGTGCGATTGAACCATTCAACTAAACCGTCCGTTTGTGGGTGATACACGCTGGTGCGGATCGGCTTAATACCTAATAACCCATACAGTTCGTTCAGTGTTCGTGACATAAATGTGGTGCCTTGATCAGTCAGAATGTCTTTCGGGATTCCAACTCGGGAGATGATGCGGAAGAGTGCCTCCGCAATACTGCGTGCTGAGATATTGTGAAGAGGCACTGCTTCCGGGTATTGCGTTGCATAGTCCACCAGAACTAATATAAAGTGGTACCCCCATGTTGACCGATCTAATGGCCTGACAAGATCCATCCCAATTCTTTCGAACGGGGTCTTGATTAACGGTAGAGGGTGCAAAGGCGCTTTTGGAATGGCAGCTGGATTTACTCACTGGCATTCACGGCTCGCCGTACACCATCTACGGACATCGCCGCGAATCCCCGGCCAATAGAATCGGGACATTATTCGGGCTAGTGTCTTATCCTGCCCTAAGTGTCCAGCCATGGGATTAAAGTGAGCCACCTGGAATACCAATTCCCAGCGGCTCTTTGGAATCAAAAGCTGTGTGATTTTGCTCTTTCGTCTGAGTGTCCTGCGTCACTCGGTATAATCTATCTTTCATAATAGAAAAATAGGGGAAGGACGGGGTGGCGTTCGGCGGGAGCGTTTGACCATCGATTACTCTCACTTGGTCAAACGCATGCCGCAGAGTCTCATCTCACGACTGCTCTAATAGAAAATCCGCCAGGGATTCCCCGAGAGAGGGAGGAGGAGCCTGTGGCTCCTCACTCTGACGCGGAGATGACGTAGATGGCTCTGTGACAGCTGCTCCTGCCAAGGCGACACTGGGACCTCCCCCTGCTGACCTATGGCAGGACCCACTCTTTACTAAATGACTCATCAACTCCCCGAATCCCGGCCAATCAGTCCCCAAAATTATCGAGTGGGTGAGGCGAGGATTAACCGCCGCCTTTACTATAAATTTTTCCCCTCGGAAAAAAATGTGGACCGACACCAAAGGGTAGCTGTGAACATCCCCATGCACACACAACACCTTCACCCCCTGTGCTCCCCCCCAATGCCTCGTCTTGCACCAGGCTTTGGTGAATTGAGGTCTGATTACAACCGGAATCCACCAACACCTGATATGTATCCCCTTGAATACTCACCGGTATGCGATACACTCCGGCCCGATCGAGGGTGGCTCCTGGCGCGTCAGGGATCCGAACCACCATGCCCACCTCCATTACCGTGCACTGCTGTTGGAGGTGGCCCGGCTCCCTGCAGCGCCAGCAAACCGGCCCGGGCTTCCTCTCCGCACCAGTGTTCTGGGGCTCACTCACCTGAGGGGGGGAGAGACAGAGACAGAAGAGAGAAACGGGAGGGCACCGCGGGTGCGGCGGGCCGGCTGGGGTGGCACCGGCCCCCGCCTCTGCAGTGGGGGAATGGGGCGAGGATGGGACACAGGAGGAGAGGGAGAGAGAGAAGAGGAGAGGAGAGAAGACGCTGCCTGCTGTCCTGCCGCCGGGACAGCCTCCAAATGGTCCTCCGCCAGCTCGATGGCCTGAT
Organism: Neoarius graeffei; assembly: GCF_027579695.1. Classification (NCBI taxonomy): domain Eukaryota; kingdom Metazoa; phylum Chordata; class Actinopteri; order Siluriformes; family Ariidae; genus Neoarius; species Neoarius graeffei. The sequence continues at coordinate 36,669,370 of NC_083579.1, forward strand.
CCAGCGACACCGGGCGGTGGCACTGGACCCACTCCACGGTTCCTGCTGGCAAGCGTGCGATGAACTGTTCCAGTACCACCTGGTCAACGATCCCCTCGGCGTTGCAGTTGTCGGCCCTCAACCACCACCAGCAGGCATTCCGGAGTTGCTGGCCGAATGCGAACGGCCGGCCAACTTCCTCCAAGCGCAAAGCATGGAAGCGCTGACACTGCTGCTCGGGGGTGCGCCCCACATGCTGGAGGACGGCCCGGCGAAGGTCCACGTAGGCCAGCCGGCGGTCGGCGGGGAGCTGTACCACGGCCAGCTGTGCCTCTCCCGTTAGCAGTGGGAGGAGGCGTGCCACGCGCTGATCCATCGGCCACCCCGAGGTCTCCGCGACTTGCTCAAAAAGCATGAGTAATGCCTTGGGGTCGTCCTGCGGGCCCATCTTTGTTAGGGTGAGGGGAGACGGGCCCGCGGTGGGAGCGTTGGTAGACCCCGCCGATGCGAGGAGGTGCCGGAATGCCTGACGATCTTCTTGCTGGGCCAACACCAGGGCCTTGAACCGCTGTTCCTGCTCCTTTCGGAGGGTGACTAGCGCCTGGTGCTGGCTTTGCTGGGCCGTGGCGAGGGCGTGGACCAGGTCGGCGAACGGGGAGGACTCTATGGGGCTGTTCGGTTTCTGCGCTCCAGATAGCTCCCGGGTTTCGACACCACTGTAGCGGTTCTCACAAAAGGGCAGAGCACAGAAGATGGCAGGACAGAGTTCAGGTTGGTAAAACGGTTTTATTGCCACACTTTTCAGTGAACAACTTGCAAATAATTGCAGACACACACACAATCTGCGTCTGGTTTGGGGAAGAGCTCCCTCTGCTCTCGCTCTCCCTCCTTAAGTAGGGCGCGGTCACTCGGAAGACACACAAACCCAGGTTAATTGACATCAGGTGTAGTGATTCTGCCACTTACCTTCCCTGACTCCGCCCTCCTGTCACAGACCAGCGCTTGACCACGCCCCCGCTGCCACAGCTATTTATTCACTAGAAAATCTATATGCAACAGCTCAGTAAAGATGGAGTTTACAAACAAATATCCCATTCACACAGGCTTTGTTCTTGACAATGAAGTAAGATTTCACAGCATGGAATTCAGACATGCTATCATACTAAATAAAGTCACATTCTACATATAATACAAGTTGTACCGAGTATATAACACTGCATGGTCTTCAATCGTGGATTACTGTACAAAAAAATATCCTGTACACACATCCTGCATGGAATGGGTATGAAATATATGAAATGCACACAAATGAAAATGCTGCCATTCAGATATTGAAGAGAGGCACCCATGGCTGTAGCACTTTACTCCCTTTTGTAACCCTAGCCTATTTCAAAGCTTTCAACCAAGCCTTTCTTCATCCAGAGGAAGTCAAAAATATTTCTTTTTACATGCTGTCTGTTTGTACAGTTAATCGCACAGCAACTGGTTGGTTTGATAAAGTGAGATGAAAATTCAACAGATGAACATCTGTCAGTAGTCTGCATGTCGTCTGCTACCACTTTCTGTAGTTTTGCCTACCACAGATCAATACTGCACTCGATGACCCGGTTGCGACATCATTGTGATTTCTCATATGTGTTATCGTTTCTATAGTAACAGCTTATTCAGGGAATTGTACATAGGATGCTCTGAATTTCCTGTAAGGAGAACTTTATTATTTAACAGATAGGAGTTTTCATACTCAGATCATTGTAATGGTCTTATTTATTTGACCAATTTTTTTTGCAAACATTTAACTCAGTTGAGAGAAACTGAGATCTCTGCACATAATGCAAGAAAAACTGAACATTTTACCTCTGCCACCTTTATTGGAGGACGTTATGTTTTCGCCTCTTTGTTTGTTTGTTTGTTTGTTCGTTCGTTCATTCGTTTGTATGTTTGTCTTTTCCCAATGTAAATCAAAAAGTAGTGAAGAGATTTAGATTAAATTTTGAGGGAAGGTGAGCCATGGACAAAGGAACAAGTGATTAGATTTTGATGCAACCATGTATCTGGATCCAGGATTTTTTTTCTCTTTTCCCAGTGTACTTCAAAAACTAGTGATGAGATTGTGATGAAATTTGGTGTGCAGCTTTAGTATTATATGAATTAATAAAATTAGTATGCTGTCGATTGGAGCAAAAAAGCAACTCTTTTTCAGGAACACCCCTATTTAATCAAGCAGTGTGGCTTCATAGTAAAAGAGTGCTGGTGCTAAACTGGTCTGCCTGCCTTCCATGAAACATGTGTGGTGCATTATGAAGTGCAAAATATGATGATGGAGACCCTGGACTGTTGAACAACTGAAGTCATATATCAAGCAAGAATGGGAAAGAAGTTCACTTTCAAAAGTTAATTAGTGTATTTAGTTCCAAGATGCTTACTGAGTGTTGTTAAAAGAAAAGACAATGGAACACAGTGGTAAACATGCCCCTTTCCCAACTTTTTTGGAACATGTTGCAGGCATGAACTTCAGAATGAGTGTATGTTTACAAAAAAAACAATAAAGTTTATCAGTTTGAACATTAAATTTCTTGCCTTTGTATTGTATTCAACTGAATATAAGTAAAAAGGATTTGCAAATCATTGTATTCTGTTTTTATTTACATTTTACAAAGTGTCTCAACTTTTTTGGAACCAGAATTGTAATTAAATCTCTGGTTATCTCAGTAAATAATGTTCTTTTTATAATCTAGAGGAATAGACTCTGTATGTATGCTATTACATTTAGATGAAGGTGTTTTAGTGCATATGTAATATACTGAAAGTGTAATAGCAGTGAAATCATACAGTTTAATTTATGTTTTAAATTAATTCCAAATATACATCCCCGATTCCAAAAAAGTCACCCACTCATATTCTGCTCCAATTTGCATGTTTTAATTGAAAGACACACCCAATTTTCCATATACTGATTCAAAGACATGCCCATTCAAAGCTGCTCTTAATTCTATACAGTGTATATGGTCTTATTTTATAAGTTATTGTAATGTCATAATGTCAATTTAATTAAAAATGGAAAAACATGTAAATTCTACAACATGATGTTAATTATTATTTTCTTGTTTTTTTTTTTTTTGGTTTTTTTTTTTAACAGTTGTCACCTGGAATCTGCAGCTGACAGAGTGGTAAATATTTCCTCACATGAAACATTTGCTGAAATGTTCCAGAGCAGGTGAGAAGTTCACTTGGTCTGCTTTAGTCGCCAAGGGCTCTGTGGATTCTGTGTTCTCTGGAGCATGCTCAGTGTGAACAGATGGCATCAGAGTCACGTTATCTATAATGCAGTGACTCAGGTCATGTGATCTTTTGGGGCAGATGGTTACTATGCTAGTGTATATCAATGCTGAATATCATCCAGGGTTCAAATCATAAAAGTTTACTGCATGCAAGTGTGTGTCCAAGTGAAATACACAGAAAAGTGAGAAAGTTAACTTTCCTGTTAGAAAGTGAGGTTTAATTAAAAGTAAAAGTGCCAATGTTTGGAGTTTTATTTGTAGTACACTGCAAAACCTGATAAGGTCACTGAGCTCAAAAATTTTATTGAAACCGATTAGGTAAACATTTTTGAGGTAAGTAACTTAATTTTTTTAAGGTAAGATTTCTTAAAAATTACAATTAAGTGTAACTATAGTGTAAGTTTTAAGAAATCTTGCCTTAAAAAATTTGTTACTTACCTCAAAAATTTTTACGTAATCGGTTTCAATAAAATTTTTGAGCTCAGTGACCTTATCGGGTTTTGCAGTGTACTGAACGCTGCAATGGTATATTGATTGTTAAACACACACACATCTCATCTCATTATCTCTAGCCACTTTATCCTGTTCTACAGGGTCGCAGGCAAGCTGGAGCCTATACCAGCTGACTACGGGCAAAAGGCGGGGTACACCCTGGACAAGTCTCCAGGTCATCACAGGGCTGACACATAGACACAGACAACCATTCACACTCACACCTACGGTCAATTTAGAGTCACCAGTTAACCTAACCTGCATGTCTTTGGACTGTGGGGGAAACCGGAGCACCCGGAGGAAACCCACACAGACACACGTGTGTGTGTGTGTGTGTGTGTGTGTGTGTGTGTGTGTGTGTGTGTGTGTGTAATATCACATTCATATCACATTAATATCAAGTATATCACATTAATATCAAGTAATATCACATTCATATCAAGTATCAAATATATGTTAATAGGCATATCAGATGAAAATCCAAATTCAATTCAAATTGCTTGAAAATGCTTTCATTGAATTCATAATTGAATGCAGAACAACATACTTTTTACAGCATTAAAATATGTTTATCCATTCTTTAGCTATTACAAATCAAAGCTTGAAAAAACAGCTTAATTTTTAGAAAACTGCCATAATATTATGTATTAGGATCACATGGTCCAAAATGGGCCTCATTACCTCCGCCAAGAAGGTTATGTTTTCGGTAGCGTTGGTTTGTTTGTTTGTCGGTTGGTTGGGTTGTCTGTTAGCAACATTACGGAAAAAGTTATGAACAGATTGCTCTGAAATTTTTTTCCAGAGGTGTGACTGGGCACAAGTAACAATCCAGTAAATTTTGGCGGTGATCCGGATCACCGTCTGGATCCCGGAATTTTTTAAAGGATTCTTGGCGGAGGTCTGCGCTCTCCGAGTGCTTTTCTAGTTAACGAATGAGATCAAATAGTTTTTCTTAATAACTTTTCTAATTTTCAAGATATTTACATGGAAATTGGCAGGCACATACAGCTGTGCTTGAAAGTTTGTGAACCCTTTAGAATTTTCTATATTTCTGCATAAATATGACTTAAAACATCATCAGATTTTCACACAAGTCCTAAAAGTAGATAAAGAGGAACCAGTTAAACAAATGAGACAAAAATATTATACTTGGTAATTTATTTATTGAGGAAAATTATCCAATATTACATATCTGTGAGTGGCAAAAGTATGTGAACCTTTGCTTTCAGTATCTGGTGTGACCCCCTTGTGCAGGAATAACTACAACTAAACGTTTCCGGTAACTGTTGATCAGTCCTGCACACTGGCTTGGAGGAATTTTAGCCCATTCCTCCGTACAGAACAGCTTCAACTCTGGGATGTTGATGGGTTTCCTCACATGAACTGCTCGCTTCAGGTCCTTCCACAACATTTTGATTGGATTAAGGTCAGGACTTTGACTTGGCCATTCCAAAACATGAACTTTATTCTTCTTTAGTCATTCTTTGGTAGAACGACTTGTGTGCTTAGGGTCATTGTCTTGCTGCATGACCCACCTTCTCTTGAGATTCAGTTCATGGACAGGTGTCCTGATATTTTCCTTTAGAATTTGCTGGTATAATTGAGAATTCATTGTTCCATCAATGATGGCAAGCCATCCTGGCCCAGATGCAGCAAAACAGGCCCAAACCATGATACTACCACCACCATGTTTCCCAGATGGGATAAGGTTCTTATGCTGGAATGCAGTGTTTTCCTTTCTCCAAACATAACGCCTCTCATTTAAACCAAAAAGTTCTATTTTGGTCTCCTCCATCCACAAAACATGTTTCCAATAGCCTTCTGACTTGTCCACGTGATCTTTAGCAAACTGCAAACAAGCAGCAATGTTCTTTTTGAAGAGCAGTGGCTTTCTCCTTGCAACCCTGCCATGCACACCATTGTTGTTCAGTGTTCTCATGAACATTAACATTAGCCAATGTGAGAGAGGCCTTCAGTTCCTTAGAAGTTACCCTGGGGTCCTTTGTGACCTTGCCAACTATTACATGCCCTGCTCTTGGAGTGATCTTTGTTGGTTGACCACTCCTGGGGAGGGTAGCAATGGTCTTGAATTTCCTCCATTTGTACACAATCTGTCTGACTGTGGATTGGTGGAGTCCAAACTCTTTAGAGATGGTTTTGTAACCTTTTCCAACCTGATGAGCATCAACAATGCTTTTTCTGAGGTCCTCAGAAATATCCTTTGTTTGTGCCATGATACACTTCCACAAACATGTGTTGTGAAGATCAGACTTTGATAGATCCCTGTTCTTTAAATAAAACAGGGTGCCCAGTCACACCTGATTGTCATCCCACTGATTGAAAATACCTGACTCTAATTTCAACTTCAAATTAACTGCTAATCCTAGAGGTTCACATACTTTTGCCACTCACAGATATGTAATATTGGATCATTTTTCTCAATAAATAAATGACCAAGTATAATATTTTTGTCTCATTTGTTTAACTGGGTTCTCTTTATCTACTTTTAAGACTTGTGTGAAATTCTCATGTTGTTTTAGGTCATATTTATGCAGAAATATAGAAAATCCCAAAGGGTTCACAAACTTTCAAGCACCACTGTAGATGGTTGTATACTGAATACAAATTTCAAAAATTTGTAAAAATATAATTGTGCAAATTAGTATTTAATTGGTATTAATTACGCTAATTAGGTTAAAACGTTAAATTCGCAAACTCAGTAAAAAAGTAATAAAAGATTATTTCTAATACTCTCTGTGCACTCTGTAAGCCTTTGTATTTCTCAAAAGTAGGGCCTACTGATAAGAAAAATATTTTTCATCAAATCTCAATATTTGTCATCAAAACAACTACAGTTATATTCTAAAATAGTTATTTATTTACATGAATCAGTTTGATTTGAAAAAATAAGTAGGTAAAGCTATTAAAGCTCACTCCAAAATCTTCTGTGAAGCATAACATCAGAACTCACAGATGGAAAAATTTGCTGAATACTTCATCAAACAGTGAGACCTAGAGAACATCCCTATAAAAGTTTTTGATAATTGATAATTGATAATCAGGAGTAACCCAGTCAGAAATCGATCAGAAAAGAAAGAGCCTGACCGCTTTCCCGTGACTCAAAAAGCACTGGCAGTTTCCCGACATCACGCAAGCAGAGTTTTTACTCTGTTGTACCAACTTCAACCTGTCGTTACTCCAAAAGAACTGAAGAGATCTTTGGGACATAAATTTCTTTGGAAAGTGGAAATTATAAGCTTTTTAATGATAGTGTTCACAATAGAAAATATTCAAGACTTAAGCAATGACAGATGTGGAAACTTAGATGAGTGTCTGCATGCACGATTTTCACAGCACCGCCAGCAAGCATCTGATATGTCTACTTTTAATTTCATTCCAAGTATATGTATATCATGGATTAAAATACATTAACTGCAGTATATTTAAAGAATACCAAGTTATATGTAATGTGGGATCCACAAGGATGTGGGCCATATGAATGGGCAGTGGATAACCCTCCCCCCCACCCACCAGCGCTTTAAGGGGGGGGGGGGCTTCGGGGGGCTCAAGCCCCTGGGCCACAGCCAATCAAGGGCCTCGTAAAGGGGCCTTGTAATATTAATAAAATAATAAACTGTCAGAATCGTGGGCCTACATTAATCTATGGATAGAAATAAGGTTAGAAATAAATGGGCGCACAGTAGCCTGCTGTAAGAGACATGGTGGATGTGGTTCGCGAAACGAACACCCACAACTGTACCAGAATAAAATGTAACAAAATGTAACGTCACGCATGAAAGCGTGCCAAAGACTGCAGACTACTGAGACACAAATTTAGAGGCTTTGAAAGATGAAGCGTTCACATGTTAGCGGGGCGCATAAAAGGAAAAAAAGAGAGAGATGCAGGTAATGATAGAATCATTGCCTAAAGTCACAGACTTTTTTAAGGTAAGGATCACCAATCTGTTCAGAATATCAGCTACTTATCAGTTATCAGCCGTACCAGCAGCTAGGCTATGTGTAGCTAGGCTAGATATGCTATGAGGTAACGGATAGCATATTATTACATTTTAAGGTAATAAAATGTCTAAAACGGCATCTACTGAAGAAATTGATGAAAAGATTGTAGCCTATAATTTTCACAGTTCGGGCAGCAGACAGAGTAAGCATACTGAGGGGAATAGCAATACAAAGCTAGTGCATATCCACATTTCTCGCTAGCTGTGTTGGGTGTGTTGTTAACCCATGTGGATTTAAGTGAAATACTTGAGAAGTTCTGTGGTCAAGACAATGTTTTAAGGTAAGGACACTTGATTATTAATGTTTGTCCACCGTGGCTTGTTGTTGACGAAAGGCCCACATGATTTTGCCTTATGCAGCTACTGCTAGCGTCATGCTTTGAACTAGGTTAAGCTCATTTGCACTAAAGGATGGCTTTATTGAAGGACTTTGATGTAGCTAGTTTCTTTTTAAAAAATCGTATGCTCAAAGCAGTATGCCCGTGTTCATCATGTTTAACTTTTTTCTTGATGGAGTGCGTGAAATATTGTTGCAAGTGGTATTTCGATGCAGTCATGTCAAAAAGGCAGTTGAATGCACGGTCTTATTCAAGGAGAAGGAAGATTTGCATGATGCTTGAACATAGATTGGTAAAATAGACCCTAGTAGGACTTGGTTTCGTGTATTTCGGTCTGTAGAGTTATGAGTTTGGCCGCTGTCCATGGTGTTTACGTTTCATGCGGCCGCCGAGCCAAGTACCTTGACTTGCAGTGAATGTTTGTTTTCATGCCGCCGCGCTATTTTTATGTATTTTATTTTTTAAAAGGACTTGTCTGTAGGTGTGTGTTTTATGTTTACAACACATAGGTCTACATTATAGTGCACGCATGCTTGTGTGGTTATCTCTGGCCGTGCCCCTGCGTGAAAGTTACGCAGTATCACTGTCCTGTCCGTGGTAATAATCAGAACCGGCTCTGTAATGATAATGCGCACGTTCTTCTCTCCCTCTGTGGTCGGATGTGTTGAGCGATCAGCGGTCTCAAAAGTAGCCGGTCACCGGCGGCAAATCGCCGGCTATGGCTTGTTATGCCGCCGGCTATTGTCAGTCGAGTCACAAAATTTAATATTAAATATTTCTGACAGCAAAAAAAAGTTGTGAACGTAAATTACATCCACTATGTCATGTATGTCTGTTGCCGCGTCAACTGTGTTTACATCCTCGACACGAGTGCAGCCATTACTGCCGCCTGTGTTGCCAGATTGCGCATTTTCCCACCCAATTTGGGCAGTTTTAAGTGCATTTTGGCGGGTTTTGAACATATTTTGGGCTGTAAAACGTCAGCAGTATATGGCAACATATTTTTTTACTTAATACAAGAAATTAATGGATGCCAACATTTTTGCCAAAATGGTATTTTATTTTCCATTGTTTAGGCAGCTTCAGCATCATACTGTGAGATTCTGTTCAAATTGTTTTTTTCTTCTATGAAGCCTGAGCCATTTATTTTATTAGTTTATAATTATTGTTTAATTTAGTCTTCAGGAGAGCCTGCCTGCACACAGCACTAGTATTAATAGTTTTTTTTTCTTACATGAAAGCTGAGGCATTTATATTATATTTTAAGGTAACTTCATGTTGTGCTGTGAGGTTCTCTGCACTTTAACTTTTGAACCAACAGGTGCATTTGGATAAGTAAAGCCTATTTTTCTGCATTTTTGTAGCCCTGGTAATCTTTTATATTGGTAAAGTTGTTTATAGGACCATTTCTCAGTGTCTGTTTTTTTAATCAATAGTTTTTCAGTAATAACTTAATATTTAACATATCACTCAATTTTAAACAACCCCCGCACCTCCCCCATAGTCTCCAAAATTTCTGTGGGAAACACTGGCGTGCGTAACAACGCTAATCAAGCTTAAGCTAGACGACCCGCCTCAAATACCCGTCCCGGGTAAATATTATCCCAATTTTAGATGGCCTGTTCCAAACCATCCCGCCCCATGAAAAATTCGTACTTGCATATCTCTCTCTCTTCATACATATATATATATATATATATATATATATATATATATATATATATATATATATATATATATATCCCTGCACGCTTTGAGTGCATTATGTCTGCCGCTGGCAGACATTTTACCATTTTGCACCCTGCTGTAAATTATTTGTACCCTGCTATTCTCCCAAACTTTGAAGCCCCTGGCGATGTGAGCGTGGGCCTTGTGCAGCTACGCTGAGCCAAACGTAACCTATCGTAGGCTTCTAGGCTAATTACGCGCTTACACTGTAAATGCTTGACACGTATTGCAAATAAAATCAGAGTGTTTTAGAGTGTTTTCCTGGCCAACGGTAAGGGTAGGGTTGACAGGTAGCCTATGAGGGGCCTCAAAAAACCCAGTAGCCCCTGGGCCATGGGTGTTGATAAAGCGCCCCTGCCCCCACCTCACTCCCATGTGGTTTTTTTTTATTGTTTTGGTTAATTTGGTTAATTTTGTTATTCACTGATTATCCTCACTCATACTTGTTCATCTGTAAGAGCAACTACAGTATTTTAGTAGGTTTATTCAGTGATATCAGAAAAGCATACAGGCACTCTAGGCAGCTGTGGGGTCCTTTAGGCAGGGTACGAGGGGGGCACCTCAGTCAGTAAACAGAGGCAGCCTGCAGCATGTAGCAACGCTGAGTGAATGTGCTTGTGCTTCTGTATTTCCGGGTGAGCAAAAGTGGTGAAACATATACAAAAACAGCGATACAGATGTATAATGTGTATGTGTAGTGAACTATCTGCTGTGTAAGTAGGAGTTTTATCACAGTTTTGTGAGTTAAATGAAGAAATGTGATACTGCGCTTTCCCTGGTAATGTAAGCACTGTAGCCCTGTAAAATGTGAGTTTTGTGTGTGTATTTGTGTGTTTGAAATAGTGTCTGTGAGTGAGTTTGAGTTAGAGTGAATGTGTACTTTGATATTTTATATAGTGTATGCCAGTATTTACAGTGTTTCAGTCAGTAAACAGAGGCAGCCTGCAGCATGTAGTAATGCTGAGCGAATGTGCTTGTGTTTCTGTATTTCCAGTTGTGAAGTAAAGAAATCATTTAAACTCATGCATGCCTGGAAGTCCCTTTGTGTTCAAGTGTGCAACAAATATTGGAGGCACCACTGGGGTGATTAGCGTCATGCTTGTCATGACAACAACACAGATGGGGATTCCCTTTCATGACGTCGGGAGCACACAGCCTCGGGGGCGTGGCTACATCAGACACGATGGATTTGGAGGAGTTGGCAGAGACTGTGTCACAGAGACTATGGCTTTTGCAACTAGATCAACTCCAAGAGGTGTCTTGGAGATAAAATCCCAAGTAGAAATGTCACAACAAGGCAAGTGCTGATCAGAATAATTACAGAATCCATGGACAAAGCAGGCGGCACGGTGGTGTAGTGGTTAGCGCTGTCGCCTCACAGCAAGAAGGTCCTGGGTTCGAGCCCCGGGGCCGGCGAGGGCCTTTCTGTGTAGAGTTTGCATGTTCTCCCCGTGTCTGCGTGGGTTTCCTCTGGGTGCTCCGGTTTCCCCCACAGTCCAAAGACATGCAGGTTAGGTTAACTGGCGACTCTAAATTGACCGTAGGTGTGAATGTGAGTGTGAATGGTTGTCTGTGTCTATGTGTCAGCCCTGTGATGACCTGGCAACTTGTCCAGGGTGTACCCCGCCTTTCGCCCGTAGTCAGCTGGGATAGGCTCCAGCTTGCCTGCGACCCTGTAGAAGGATAAAGCGGCTTGAGATAATGAGACAAAGCAATTGATGATGAAGAGGAGGGCATTGCAATGGATTACTTAAGGACAATGCTGGAATTAATCAAGCAAATCACAGAAAATATTGGAAACACTGAAAGTGAGGAAAGGACATAGAGCTCAGCACAAATCAGCCAAAGAACAGCTGATGAAATGAGCTTAGTAGAAAAATACTCACAGCTCCAGTTGAACAGTCAAGCTCTGCAGGATGAAGTGAGGAGCCTGAGTGACAGAGTGAACAGTACCTCTTCAAGTCAAGCTTCAGCCCCACGAAACATGCTGCCGACAGCTGTGAACAGACTCCAAGAAGTGACAATAAGGAGAGAATTCAAGGTCTCTGGCCAAATTGGGGAAAAGGGGCAGAAGGACAAACTCTCATACATAAACCTGATTGTCCAGATTGATAGAGGCCTTAGTAAAGGATACAGTGAGGCTGAAGTTGTGGAAGCTGTGGTCAAGTCAATCAATCCAGGTTTAAGTATTTGGAACATGCTCGAGGTGAAAAGTGATCTGACCCTTCCCCAATTTAAGGCAGTATTAACCCTCTGGGGTCTGAGGGTATTTTCTGGCACTCTAATGATTTTGGCATGCTCTGATTTTGTTGTCAATTTCAACAAATCAAAGTAGTATTTTCAAAGTCATATGACTTTTTTTGCATTCAGCACAAGTTCAGCTACAATAATATCCATGTAGTATGTATGTCATGATTGTACTTTTTAAAAAATAACAGATAACTGAAGATGTTGTAAAAAGCAGTTTTAGAACTGTGTAGGAATGTGTGAAAAAAATGACCTTACCATTCTGTCGAACCGTTTTGGTCACTTGAGGTGATTCTGTTCAGTCTTAGGAATGTATCAAGCACAAAAACTTAAATCTGCTCCATTGATTTGGACAATTAACTGGTCATCAAAAAAAATATGTCCTATTGTTTGGGGATAAAGGGTTGGCAGTGGGAGGGGTATTCAATGAGAAGTTTAAAAAATTTCCATTCATTCAATGAGAAGAGTAAAAATCCCTCCCACTGCCAACTCTTAATCCCATCAGGTCAAGTTGCAATGGGTAAGGTAATGTTTTTTAACACATACCAACACAGTTCTAAAACTGCTTTTTACAACAGCTTCATTTATCTGGTATTTGACTTTATTTTGGTATTTGACTCTATTCAGTGTGTCTTGAAATTAACTCTTGTACTATTTTACTCAGTTCAGAGCCACAACCAACTCTGTTACTCTGTAATTTTGTTCCCACTCCAACTCCAAAATTTACTCTCTAAACTCAAAATAGAGCAAAATTAACTATTTTAAGGAAAATACTTTTAACTCTGGAAAAAAAATTGCTCCATCATTTTTCCTGTGTATGCACTACAGTGCACGCATATCAACCTATCTGCTCATAATAAATAGAAGAAATATTTACACTTACTTGAGTTGATCTTTGGTTGGATCAAGTTGAAGTAAAAAATAATAATAAAAATAATTTAAAAAATAAGGTGCTGTCCTGAATCATGAAATAAATCATGAATTGATTCACTGTCCTGAAATTGAATCGTTGTCCCGAATCATCCGAAGTGCATAAAATCCACGTGCCATCTTGCAACAAGTTTTACCTCCAAATAACCTAAACTATATCTGACAGATTTTATCCTGTTTATGGTGAGCGTTCCTGAGAGAAACCAATCAAAACCATAAGAGTGAAAGTGATTATTATGCTGTTACCATGTAAATAGTCTTTTATGAATGTGTAATTGCACGCTCAGCACTCCGACTCAGGTGTGACTGAGGAAGGTGACAAGTTTTATGTTTCATCTAATTCAGGTAATTTAAAAACTATAATATTATTTGGCAGTGGGCACATAGGAAAGTGTAAAGTATAACGTTTCTGACAATATGTTTATCATGTGTCAAATACGCAAGGGAGGCAGATGTATGTGCAGAAGTGTTTATTATAATACAGTGCGATCTATACATAAAGTGCATGAAACACACACAAAAGCAAACAGTCCAAATCAGCAGGCAAGGCCATAAACATAAAAACAGGCAAAGGGTCAATCGAGGCACAAACAGTATGTCGTAGGCAAAATGAGGACGAGAACTAGAATTGGGAACAGGATTCAAGAAACCAGGAAAACCACAAACACAGGAAACAAGGCTCAGTAATGCGCACTGAATGTGGTGTAATATTTTGCGTCGCCTTAGCATCTGCACAGTCCTTAAATAGCCCAACACTTAGTTCACAAATTGAGGACAGATGCTCCTTGTTTATGGCGCATGTGCTGAAGCTCACTCAGCACATGCACAGCCCGAGGCATGCCTTTTGTTGCACACACCACAGCGCATAGGACTGATAGAACCCCGTCCCAAAAAGCTCCCTCCGGGAGCGAAAATCCATCCTACTTGGCCCCGGTGGGGATTCAGACTCAGGCTCTGGACACAACTTGGGTTCTTGGCTAGGAATAGGCTTGACCTCGGAACTTGCCATGGACTCTGGACTGGACTCAGGCTCTGAAGGCAACGTGGACTCTGGACTGGGCTTGGGCTCTGAAGATGATGTGGACTCTGGACTGGGCTCAGGCTCTGAAGATGATGTGGACTCTGGACTGGGCTCGGGCTCTGAAGACGATGTCCCTGGACTGGGCTCGAGCTCTGGAGTAGACGACTCTGGACCGGGCTCGAGCTCTGAAGATGGCTCAAGCTCTGGACTTGGCTCTCTTTTGAACTCTGATGCTGGCTCCGGCACTGGCTTTGAAGTAGACTCGGATGCTGGCTCTGACACAGGTTCTGGAGTAGCCTCTGATGCAGGCTCTGGCACAGGCACTGATGCAGGCTCTGGAGTAGATGCTAGATCTGGAGCAGATGCTGGATCTGGCTCTGTGGCTGGCTCTGGCTCCATGGCTGGAGCAGACGCTGGTGCTGACTCTGGCTCCACCTCTGGCACAGGAGCAGATGCTGGCCCTGCCTCTGGCACCGCCTCTGGTTCTGCCTCTGGCACATGAGCAGACGTTGGCACGGGAACAGATGCTGGCACGGGAACAGGAACAGATGCTGGCACAGGTTTAGGCATGGATTCTGGTGCTGGTTCTGGCTGAGAAACCAGCTCAAAAGAGGCAGCCTCCTCTGCTGTCTCTATATCAGCCACTGGGGGAGCTCTGGGGCGACAGTCTCCTAAGCTGAGTGGGCCACTGGAGTGGTTGCCTTTAGGAGGCACTCTAGAGCAACAGCCTCCTTGACTGCATCAACCACAGGAGGGAGCTCTGGGGCACTGGCCTCCTCAGCTGGGTCGGCCTCTGGCATGATTGCCCCTCCCCAAAAATTTTCATGGGGTTCCTCCCTTACTAAGAATTCAAAAATAAACTTTAGCATGGCAAAGAAAGTCTGAGAATTATGAAGGCACAGGTGTTCAACCCGAATCAGATAATCCACCCATCTGCGTGCTTGTCCAGCAATGAATGTCAGTACAAAGCTTACCCAGATGTGTTCGAGTGGCTTGGGCTCTTGGAGGTTCTCGTAGAAGAGATCACACTGCAGCTGGAATCCTATAGGGTGATATATCCCATAGTAGACTGCCAGGGGACTCCAGTCAGTCTTCAGACGAAAATACAAGGTGAGTGGCAGGGGCAGGGATACCTGGAAGCAGCGTGGGATCATGTATTGAAACACTTCTGCTACATCCATTTTGGGTGAAGTATTCTGTCAAAATTTGCGAGGAAGGTGGATGTATGTGCAGAAGTGTTTATTATAATACAATGCGATCTATACATAAAGTGCATGAAACACACACAAAAACAAACAGTCCAAATCAGTAGACAAGGCCATAAACATGAAAACAAGCAAAGGGTCAATCAAGGTGCAAACAGTATGTCATAGGCAAAACAAGGAGGAGAACTAAAATCAGGAACAGGAGTCAAGAAACCAGGAAAATCACAAACACGAGAAACAAGGCTCAGTAATGCACACTGAACGTGATGTAATACTTTGCATTGCCTTAGCATTAGTGCAGTTCTTAAATAGCCCAACACTTGGTTCACAAATTGAGAACAGATGTGCCTTGTTTACAGTGCGCGTGCTGAAGCTCACTCGACACGTGTGCAGCCCGAGGCGCGCCTTTTGGTGCACAAGCCACAGCATGTAGGACTGACATCATGCTTGTATGATTTAAAAAAAAAAAAAAAACTCGTGAAGATATTTATCTCAATACATGACCTACTCATTCTAAACCTGCTGAGCTTTGCCGGTGAAGCTCTCGACCCCAAAGGGTTAAAGAGAACTTTCAAAGAGGACAGTTCTACAGACCTGTACCACAGACTAATAAACATAGCACAAGACAGTCGTGAGTCTCCCCAAAATTTTCTCTTCAGAGCAATTGAGTTAAAAGAGAGACTGTTACTTACTTCAAGGGAAGTAGGGTCAGATGAGCAATACAGCCCTGAGTTCATCCAGAAGAAATTATTGAGGTCACTCAGTATTGGGCTCTTGAGTGACGATGTCAAGTTTCAGCTCAAGCCTTATCTTGATGATCAGAGAGTGACAGATTATGTACTCATACACAGGATGAATGAAGCAGCAAGTGTTGAATCAGAAAGACAATCCAAGCAAAGAAAGAACACAAGCATCAAAACCCCAAAGGTAAACAAACTGCAAACAGAAATGCTAACTAGCCAGCAGGGTCAGGGTGCAGCCAAAGCCAGAGTGGGAGTTCAAGAGCAGTCAGCTGAAGTGGTGAAGCCTAAGAATCATAAAACACCTGCTGTTGCCAGTTCAAGAGACTCAGAGTTGTATAAAACAGTCAGGCTGCTGAGAGAAGAAATGGCAGAAATAAGGAAAAGTATAATTACCCCTCAAGAGCTCACCCACCAAGTAAGAAGGAGCACAAAGAGAAGGTGCAAAACATGTCAGGAGCAGGGCACAGGTGACCAATGTAAAAACTGTTTTAAATGTGGACAATCAGGCCATTTCTCAAGGGGTTGCAGAAGACAATGGAGACTAGCAGGAAAACCTGAGGTCATGAAGGTGACAATCCAAGGTGTCGCAGCCCCAAAACTATTACCTCCGAGCCAAGCTGAATCTGATGATAAAGTGCATGAACTTCTCTGCAACAGACTCAGGCAACTGGAGGCAGTGACAGACTGAGCGGTCTGGCATTTGGGCACATGCCAGAGGGGCCGCGGCCCCGACAATGCCCATCGCGGCCCCGCAACCGCATTGCCGCGGCCCACCCTCAGCTACTCGGTCACTACGTGCCTTCGTCGTCTTAAAAATTCCACCCTATTGACATATCAAGCAAGATATGTTCACTATTTATACCACTTACAACTCCATTTACAGTGACGGTGGCACCATGATGATGTGTTTCAGGTTTTACATTAGCCTATTTTATTTTGCTGGGAAATTTCTTCCTACGATGTAAAAAATGTGCACAGTTTAAAATAAAACTAATATATCTGTATTTTGTATTTGTTTGCGACAACTGAAGTAAAGCACTGCCTTGTGGGAATTTCATTTAGCCAAACTGACAGAAATAGAACGTTGAAGATTCAACATTCTGTAGCCTACTTCAGCGTTGTGGTAGTGGTCAAGTTGATGTTGGTCAAAGTAGAAGAGGAGATAAACGGACGGTAGAGGTCGGATACTTACCATAGTTTAGTAAAATGAATCAAGGAGGCACTAAACGACACAAGGGGGGAGCGGAGAAAAAGAGGGAAAAATTGAAGAGAGCACTGCTGTCGGGGGGCGAAAAATGTGCGAAACTTTTCATCTACTGCAACCTCAACTAGCAGCGCTAGCATTGATGTTGGCGACACTGACGAGGAGGGATATAATGAGCAAGAACAAAATGAGCAAAAGGAGGATGAACAAAATGAGCACAAAGAGGATGAACAAGACATGGTGATGATGGTGAATAATGAATGCATGGAACTGGCAGTGGCAACCAACACCCAACAAGCTCGTGGTGGGTCTGACTGTGTATTAGCCGGTGCAACCGAGATGGAGACCGATGCTGCAGGAGGGAGCATTGCAAATGTAAGTGTGACTACTTCAGAAGATCAGTTCAACTATTTCAGTCAGCCAAACTCCAGCTCATTGAGCTTGTTTTTCAAGTTTCATCCACACCAGAGAACCGATAGTGCAACTATTAGGAGGGCATTTAGCCGTAAGGATGGAACACAACGTAAATGGGTCAGCTACAGTGAGGAGAAACATTATTTTGTGCTGTCTGTCTAGCTTTCTCAAAAAAAAACAAGGCTAATCCATTCATAAACGGATGCAATGACTTCAGACATTTACACCAGAGGCTTGATGAACATGAGAAAATCACAACCCATATGGGCTGTGTTAAGGCGTTGTAACGGTTCATTGTTCGTGGGTGGAGCACAGAGGACGGCAGGACAGAGATCAGGTTTGACAGCACGTTTTATTGCCACACTTTTCAGCATAACAATTATGTATGCACTTTTCAGACACACACACACACACACACACACACAGCGTCTGGTTCAGGAAGAGCTCCTCTGCTCTCTGCTCTCCCTCCCTATATAGGGCGTGGTCACTGGGAAGACACACAAACACAGGTTAATTGCTCTCAGGTGTAGTGATTCTGCCACTCACCTTCCCTGACTCCGCCCTCCTGTCACAGACTGGCGCTTGACCACGCCCCCGCTGCCACATACCCCCACCGCCCGACTCAGGCCGGGCGGCCGTCCGGCCTGCAGCCGACTCCCCCCCCCCCCCCTTGGCGGGAGAGGAAGTCCGCCACGACCATCTGCGCCCCCGGCCTGTGGACCACCTTGATATTAAAGGGTTGGAGTGCCAGATACCAACGGGTGATCCGCGCGTTGGCATCTTTCATGCGGTGGAGCCACTGGAGGGGCGTGTGGTCCGAACAGAGGGTGAAAGGGCGCCCCAGCAGGTAGCACCGGAGGGCGAGGACCGCCCACTTGATGGCCAGACACTCTTTCTCTATGGTGCTGTAGCGCCCCTCACGCACCGACAGCTTCCTGCTTATATACAGGACGGGGCGGTCCTCCCCCTCCACCTCCTGGGACAAAACCGCCCCCAGCCCTCTGTCCGACGCATCGGTCTGCAACATAAAGGGGAGAGAAAAGTCAGGGGAGTGTAGAAGTGGCCCCCCACACAGTGCAGCCTTTACCTCTGAAAAAGCCCGCTGGCATTGCTCTGTCCACTGGACCGGATCTGGTGCCCCCTTTTTAGTGAGATCAGTCAGCGGGCTGGTGACGTCCGAATAATTAGGTATAAACCCACGATAATAGCCAGCCAGCCCCAGGAACTGTCTCACCCCCTTTTTGGTCTTGGGCCTCGGGCAGGCCGCAATCACTGCGGTCTTGTTAATTTGGGGATGCACCTGCCCGTTGCCCAAGTGGAAGCCCAGATACCGTACTTCCACCCGCCCAATCGCACACTTCTTTGGGTTGGCTGTGAGACCCGCTCGCCTCAGCGACCTAAGGATGGCCCTTAGGTGTTCCAAGTACCTCGGCCAGTCATTACTATATATGATGATGTCATCAAGATAGGCGGCTGCATAGGTGGCGTGGGGGCGGAGGACCCGATCCATCAGCCGCTGAAACGTAGCGGGCACCCCAAACAGCCCAAACGGAAGTATGACGAATTGGTGTAACCCAAACGGTGTGGAAAAGGCCGTTTTTTCTCGGGATAGTGGAGTCAAGGGGATCTGCCAATATCCCTTCATCAAATCCAGTGTCGAATAAAAGCGAGCCATGCCTAGTCGATCGAGCAGCTCGTCAATACGAGGCATTGGGTACGCGTCAAATTTAGACACCGCGTTGACTTTCCTATAGTCCACACAGAACCGGACCGACCCGTCGGCCTTGGGTACCAAGACCACCGGGCTGCTCCAGTCACTGTGGGACTCCTCGACGATGCCCATTTCGAGCATGGTCTGAAGTTCTTCCCGAATCATCTTTTTTTTGTGTTCGGGTAGCCTGTAAGAGCGGCTACGCACTACCACCCCCGGGGGCGTCTCGATGTGGTGCTCTATTAGGTTAGTGCGACCGGGCAGGGGCGAGAACACATCCGAAAACTCAGTCTGCAACTGTGTGACCTCCGTGAGTTGGGTCGGGGAGAGGTGGTCTCCACAGGGGACCGGAGAGGTACGTGATGCCAATGTCCCTTTTTGAACCTCCGGCCCCAGCTCCGCCTTCTCCGGAACCACCGACACCAACGCCACGGGGACCTCCTCGCTCCAGAGTTTAAGCAGATTGAGGTGGTAAATCTGTAGCGCCCCACCCCTGTCCATTCGCCTCACCTCATAGTCGACGTCCCCAACTCGCTGTGTGACCTCAAAGGGTCCTTGCCACTTGGCGATCAATTTGGAGCTCGACGTGGGCAGCAGTACAAGTACTTTATCTCCCGGAGTGAACTCTCTAAGGCGCGTACCCTTGTTGTACAGGCGGGCTTGCCGTTCCTGGGCCTGCCGCAAATTCTCCTGAGTTAGGTGGGTGAGCGTGTGGAGTTTTGCGTGCAAGTCCATAACGTACTGAATTTCATTTTTGCTTTGTGAAGGTCCCTCCTCCCAAT
This sequence comes from Neoarius graeffei, assembly GCF_027579695.1. Classification (NCBI taxonomy): domain Eukaryota; kingdom Metazoa; phylum Chordata; class Actinopteri; order Siluriformes; family Ariidae; genus Neoarius; species Neoarius graeffei. The sequence goes on from NC_083579.1 coordinate 36,689,461, forward strand.
TTTCCCGCAGCACATCTAGGATGCCGCGCGGCTTACGCCCATATAATAATTCGAACGGGGAGAACCCCGTGGAGGCTTGGGGGACCTCTCGCACTGAGAACAGCAAGGGTTTGAGCCACTTATCCCAATTACGTGCGTCCTCACTTACGAATTTTTTAATAATATTTTTGAGGGTGCGGTTGAACCGTTCTACTAAACCATCCATTTGTGGGTGATACACGCTGGTGCGGATCGGCTTAATCCCCAATAATCTATACAGTTCGCGCAGTGTCCATGACATAAACGTAGTGCCTTGATCAGTCAGAATCTCTTTCGGGATTCCAACTCGGGAGATGACGCGGAAGAGCGCCTCTGCAATACTGCGTGCTGAGATATTGCGCAGAGGCACTGTTTCCGGGTATCGCGTTGCATAGTCCACCAGAACTAATATAAAGCGGTACCCTCGTGCTGACCGATCTAATGGCCCGACGAGATCCATCCCAATTCTTTCAAATGGGGTATCGATTAATGGAAGAGGGCACAAAGGCACTTTTGGAATGGCCGCTGGATTTACTAACTGGCATTCGCGGCACGCCGTACACCACCTACGAACATTGCCGCGAATCCCCGGCCAATAGAATCGGGCCATTATTCGGGCTAGTGTTTTATCCTGCCCTAAGTGTCCAGCCATGGGATTAAAGTGAGCCACCTGGAATACCAATTCCCAGTGGCTCTTCGGAATTAAAAGCTGCGTGACATGCTCTTTAGTTTGAGTGTCCTGCGTCACTCGGTATCACCTATCCTTCATAATTGCGAAGTAGGGGAAGGACGGGGTGGCATTCGGCTGGAGCGTTTGACCATCGATTACTCTCACTTGGTCAAAAGCATGTCGCAGAGTCTCGTCTCGCGATTGTTCTAATGGGAAATCCGCGAGGGATTCCCCAATAGAGAGAGGAGGAACCGGCGGCTCCTCACTCTGACGTGGAGATGACGTAGACGGCTCTGCAACAGCTGCTCCTGCCAAAGTGGCACCGGGACCTCCCCCGGTTAAATGGCAGGACCCACTCTTTATTAGGCATGTCATGAAACCCCGAAATCCCGGCCAATCAGTCCCCAAAATTAGAGAGTGGGTAAGGCGGGGATTAACCGCCGTCTTCACTATAAATTTTTCCCCTCTGAAAATAATGTGGACCGACACCAAAGGGTAGCTGTGAACATCCCCATGCACACACAACACCTTCACCCCTTGTGCTCCCCCCAATGCCTCGTTTTGAACCAGGCTTTGGCGAATTGAGGTCTGATTACAACCAGAATCCACCAACGCCTGATATGTAGCCCCTTGGATACTCACCGGTATGCGATACGCTCTGGCCCGATCGAGGGCGGCCTCTGGCGCATCAGGGATCTGAACCACTGCGCCCACTTCCATTGCCGTGCACTGCTGTTGAAGGTGGCCCGGCTCCCGGCAGCGCCAGCAAACCGGCCCGGGCTTTCCCTCTGCACCGGTGATCTGGGGCTCACTCACCTGAGGTGGGGGAGAGACAGACACAGAAGGGAGAAATGGGAGGGCACCGCGGGTGCGGCGGGCCGGCTGGGGTGGTGCTGGCCCCCGCCTCCGCAGAGGGGGAATGGGGCGAGGACGGGACACAGGAGGATGGGGAGAGAGAGAGAGAGAAGAGAAGATGCCATCTGCTGTCCTGCCGCCGGGACAGCCGCCAAATGGTCCTCCGCCAGCTCAACTGCTTGATCCAGCGACGCCGGGCGGTGGCACAGGACCCAGTCCGCAGTTCCTGCTGGCAAGCGAGCAACGAACTGTTCCAGCTCCACCTGGTCGAGGATTCCTTCGGGGTCGCGGTTGTTGGCCCTTAGCCACCGCCAGCAGGCGTCCCGGAGCTGCTGGCCAAATGCGAACGGCCAGCCGACTTCCTCCAAGCACAGCACATGGAAGCGCTGGCGCTGCTGTTCTGGAGTGCTCCCCACGCACTGGAGGATGGCCCGGCAGAGGTCCGCATAGGCCAGCCGGCGGTCGGCGGGGAGCTGTAGCGCGGCCAGCTGTGCTTCTCCCATGAGCAGGGGGAGGAGGCGCGCCGCGCGCTGCTCCATCGGCCACCCCGAGGCTTCGGCGACTTGCTCAAAGAGCGTGATGAACGCCTCGGGGTCGTCCTGCGGGCCCATCTTGGTGACGGTGAGGGGAGACGGGCCCGCGGTAGGAGCGCTGGTGGACCCCGCCAACATGAGGAGGTGCCGGAACGCCTGTCGATCTTCTTGTTGGGCCAACACCAGGGCCTTGAACCGCTCTTCTTGCTCCTTTCGGAGGGTGAGTAGCACCTGGTGCTGGCTTTGCTGGGCCGTGGCGAGGGCATGGACCAGTTCAGCGAACGGGGAGGACTCCATGGGGCTGTGAGGCTGCTGTGCTCCAGGTCCCGGGTTTCAGCACCACTGTAATGGTTCAGTGTTCGTGGGTGGAGCACAGAGGATGGCAGGACAGAGATCAGGTTTGACAGCACGTTTTATTGCCACACTTTTCAGCATAACAATTATGTATGCACTTTTCAGACACACACACACACTCAGCGTCTGGTTCAGGAAGAGCTCCTTTGCTCTCTGCTCTCCCTCCCTATATAGGGCGCGGTCACTGGGACGACACACAAACACAGGTTAATTGCTCTCAGGTGTAGTGATCCTGCCACTCACCTTCCCTGATTCCGCCCTCCTGTCACAGACCGGCGCTTGACCACGCCCCCGCTGCCACAGGCATACTTGTCATGGATGAATCAGACAGACATAAGAAGTCTGATTGATACAAATCAAATGACGGCCTTCTGAGAACAAGTGCACAAGAGGCGTCAAGTTTTAGAGCGGGTGGTGGACATAGTAAAACTGATCGGAAAGCGGGCACTGAGCTATCGTGGCAACAGGAATGAATCTGCACGGACGTTAGCTGACATGTCCATTGATCACGGGAACTTTCTGGAAATACTTTTGCTGCTCAGTAAATATGATCGCTGTTTACAGCAATACGTCTAGGAATGCATTGAAAAGAGCACGGAAGGACAGGGAAGGGGTTCCTTTGTGACACTGATGTCCAAAACCACCATGAATTCTGTCATTGAAGCCATCTGACAGCTTATTAAAGAGAGGCACTGTTCTGACATCATCCAAGCAAAAATGTACTCAGTCCAAATCGACACAACTCAGGACTTGACAGCTAAAGATCAGTGCAGTGTCATTGTTCGCTACGTCACTGACACTATCCACGAGAGGCTTATTGCAGTTGTTCAGTGTGAATCAGCGACAGGATAGGACTTTCTGAACCTGCTCAAACAGACATTGGAGTCTTGTGGCATAGACATAAAGAACTGCATTGGGAATTCAACAGATGGTGCTGCCAATATGCAAGAGACATATAAGGGGTTCTCTGCTTGGCTGTCCAAAGAGTCTCCAGGCCAGGTTCATGTTTGGTGCTATGCCCACGTACTTAATCTGGTTATGGCCGAAACGACAAGTGTCGTGATAGCAGCAGCATCATTGTTTGCTTTACTGAATGACATCGCCATTTTTTTCTGTGACTCCTATCAGCGGATGAACACCTGGGAGGGTATCAGCCAGGACCCCAAGCAGAGGCGGATTTCGTTGATTGGCGAGACGCGTTGGTCTGCAAAGGATGCTGGGCTGAATAAGATATTCGGATCGTTCGGCAAACCAGACAGTGGTTTGTATGTGACTCTTGTTCATGCTTTGTTTGTCATACATGACAACCCATGCTTCACAACGCAAGCGCGTGCAAAGGCTCTCACATACATGGAGTCACTTTTAATGTATGAAACGGTGTTGACCACACAGCTGTTCCTGCGCATTTTTACGCTAACTGGACCCCTGTCAAAATACCTCCAAACCAGCGGCCTGGATCTCTTGAGCGCCCACCAAATGGTTAGGGAAACTCACACACAGCTCCAAAGTTTTGTGCGAGATTTTGACACGGTGAAAGAGGCCGCAGACAAGTTTGTAAGCTGGGCAAACTCAAGGTTCGACAGTGAGGATGTTGAGGTGGAGGTGATGGACGCATTGCCCGAAAAACAGCTGAAAAAAAAGAAGGCTATGCCGGGAGAGTCTGTTGAAACACTGGTCACCCACGCATTGGTGGACTACAGAATCAAAGTACATAACATCATTCTGGATACTGCTGTATGCATCGTCGATTCCTGCAGCATGGAGATCTGTATGCCGATCTAGCATGCCTTGACCCTCGGAATTTCTCCCTTCTAAAAGAAAAAGAACTGCCCCCGAATGCACTTCAAAGCCTGAGTGAACGCCTGCTTAGGTTTAATGAAGATGCTACTGTTGGAAATCTGCAGTCCAAATTGACCCACCTCACAGTGCACTGGGACAGCCTGAAAAAGTCGCCTCTAAACGAGTATACAGTCAACGTGTCAGATGCCTCAGAGTCAGAGATGGAGGAAGAATATGCAGAAATAAAATTGGCCAGCAAGAAATGTTCTGCCTGCAAGAACTGTGTCATATCTTGCTATTTCATCCTCAAGCAGTTAAACCTCTTCACCCATCCTTACAGCAGTGTATGTTCTGCATACAAATTCCTACTGACACTGTCCTGTACTCAAGTGGCTTGCGAGCGGAGTTTTTCCACTTTGAAGTTCATCAAGAATCGCCTAAGGACCCGATTGACACAGGAGAACTTGGAGGCCCTTATGCTGATGGCGACAGAGAAAGAGATCCTTATGAACTTGGACACAGATGACGTCATCGATCGGGTTGTGGAGAAGAGCAGGCTCCTTCGCACTTTATTAACGGCATGAAAGTAAGACACTTTTTTTTTAATTATGGCTGGGTTGAGCATTGATTTCCATGATTTGAATGCAGTTGTTTAATGCGTGGGGCTGACGTCTGCCGCTGTTACCTGATGTGCTTTGTGTGTGTAGCCCACTGTTTTGTTTTTTTTATTCTGCGCGGTTCTGTGCTGGCATGTTGTGGTTGTGGACTAAAGTCACGACTGATGGGTTAATCTGAGCGTAATGTATGGCATTGCACGTGTCCATAAATGCTTAATGTATAAATGCTTCACGTGTGGTGGCGTTGTCAGACCTAATTTCAACATAGGCCTGCCTGTGACCGTGACACTCTCTTGCGATTATGACACCCCCCCTCCCTTTTTTTTTTTTTGGTTCAAATGCGTTCCATGGTCTACGGGGCCGCTTGTAGGTGCAAAATGCCAGGGCCATTTTTTTATCCCAGTCCGTCACTGACTGGAGGTGGAGTTACAGGAAAAAGGGAAGCCTGCGCAGACTGTGGTTAACACCTTTGCCAGCTGTCTGTCATTACATCACTAAGCCAAGCTGAGGGCTCTCATTGGAAAGAAGTGCATGGCAGATTGTTTCTTTGAGGGAGTAGCAACATGAGCACTGTGGGACACAGGTTCACAGGTCACAATTATCAATGAATGCTGGAGAAAGTCATGCTTCCCACACATCAAGCTATGGAGCATGGATGAGGTCTTGGATGAAGATGAGACCCTAGTGGGCAAAGCAGCAAATCAGACACTCATAGACTTCATGAGCTGGGTCAAACTGAGGTTCAATCTGAAATCGAACAAGGGCTCACAGCCAGAACTGTTCAGGCCAATGCTTGTCTCTGATGAGCTGGAGTAGCAGAGCCATTGATCATTGGCTACAATGTGATTGAGCATCTGATGAAGGATGGAATGGAACAGCATCCAGAAGTTACACCTGCTGTGGCATGTGAAGCTTTCTCCATTGACTGTAAAAAAGCAAATGTGCTGATCCATGTGATGCAGAGAAGGGACCAGAATGAGAAGGAGGGAGTGGTGAAAGTTGGGAGACTAAAGACAGACAGTGACTCTGGCAGGCCAGACTAGGGAGGTTAAGTGTGGTGTAAGGACAGGTTCCCTTCCCACAAAGCAGAAAGTCCTCTTTGAACCAGAGGAGATCCCAAAGTGGCCAAAGAGGCTGAGCATTACTGAGGCTGTCATCTGCCTGCAGAAGGGAAACTGGTCTAGGGTGGCTATCCCTGTCACCAATGACAGTGGCCATGGCATTACTCTCACCCCTTGAACAGTACTGGGACACCTACAGCAAATCAAGCCTATTTACCCAGTAGATCTAAGATCAGCCAGTGCTGGTGAAAGCACAGCCAACCCAGACAGCACTAGTGAAAATACAGTCAAACTATCCAGTGCTAGTAAAAACACAGCCAGTACAGCCAACACTCATGAAGCTCACAAAGAGAAATCCAGACAGCCGGACACACGCAAAGAGGATTCGTGGGACCCTCTAGTGTCCCTTGATCACCTGCTCTCACACCAACAGGAGAAGGTAAGACAAATGCTGTGAGAAGAATGTGCTGCATTTTCAAAAGATGATAATGATGTGGGACGTATCCCATCTCTGCAGTTAAAAATCAGGCTGAGTGACACAACTCTAGTAAGACAAACCTACACCTTAGTACCCAAACTGCTCCATAAGGAGGTGAAGGAGTATTTGGAGGACCTCATCAGTAGGAGATCAATTCAAAATCCCAGTCTCCATACTCATTGCCAAAAGTTTGAGTGCATACAAAGGATGAGTTTCTGTCTGTGCGTAGATTACCAGGAGCTGAACCAAAAATCCATTCCTGATCACCACCCCATCCCTTGGGTGCAAGACAATCTGAACAGCCTGAGTGGGAGTGTATGGCTCAGGGCAAGGCATACCATCAGGGTTTCCTGGAGGAGAGTAGCAGATCACTCACAGCTTTCATAACACTGTGGGGTCTATATGAATGGGTAAGGATCCCTTTTGGCCTGTCCTCAGCATCAGCAGAGTTCCAGTGCAGCATGGAAGAGTGCCAAATGGGTTTGAGGGATGATCATCTCAGCCATATTTGGATGACAATCTTGTCCACAGCAAATCTTTCAATGACTATCTGCATGATATGAGAAAGGTGTTACATCACTATCAAGTACATGGGGTAAAACTGACAGCTAAAAAGTATGAAATGTTTAAAGACGAGGTGAAATTTCTGGGAAAGATTGTATCCAAAGACAGCTATTGCATGGACCCTGCTGAAGTAGCACCAGTACAAGCATTTAAAGACTGCAAACCAGAGACTGTGGGGGACCTGAGGAAGATGCTGGGGCTCCTATCATATTATGTCCCCTATATCCTAAACTTCTCACATATTGCCAAGCCACTCTACAGTCTGCTGTCCACTGAGAAGATTCCCAGTAGCATGGTCCAAAAATTAAGTTCAAGTAAGGGTAAAGGGAAACACAAGAAATCAGACCAGCTACCCTCAAACCAGCCAATCACCTGGACAGAACAACACCAGGAAGTGCTCCACCAGCTTTTAGAACACCTGCTGCACCACCATTTCTGGGTTACCTCGATTTTGAGAAGCCACTTGTACTGCATTGCGATGCCTCTCAGGAGGGACTCAGTGCCGTACTGTACCAGAGGCAATAAGGCAAGCTGGTGGTCACTGGTTATGGGTCAAGAACACTAACTGCTCCAGAAAAGAATTACCACCTCCGTTCTGGAAAGTTAGAGATTTTAGCAATGAAGTGGATAATTTGTGAGAGATTTTGGGAGTACTTATACTATGCACCCTCATTCACTGTCTACACTGACAATAATCCTTTAACCTACGTTTTGACCACAGCAAAGCTGAATGCCACAACACTCCGGTGGATTGCTGAATTGGCAGACTTCAAGTTCTCGATTAAGTATCGACCTGGGAAGGTCAGTGGGGATGTAGATGGCTTGTCATGAATGCCACTAAACATGGAACAGTACATCCACACATGCTCACAGGAAATGGAGTCAGACTGTGGTAATAACCACAGTCATACAGGCATTCCAACTGAAATCACAGGAACATGAGCCCTGGATTTGTCCAGCCACCATCACTGCAGCATGTACTGAGGTAGAGCATGAATGGACAACCTCCACAGTGGTAGAAATAGTCACAGAAAATCTAAAGAAAGTGCAAGAGGATGATCCAGTCATTGGCAAAGTGCGAGAGTATGTCATGACAAGACAATGGCCTCAGCTAAGAGGAAATGACCAGCATGATGATACATCTGTTCTAGGGAGAGAAAGAAATAGGCTGTATGTCAACAAAGATGGCATCCTGTACAGGAAGTCTGTGACTTGAGCTCAACTTGTGTTACCCAAAACATTCCATCAGCTGATCTACAGGGAGCTGCATGAGGAAATGGGGCACCTCGAAGTGGAGCGGACACTCAGCTTGATCCGGGATCAGTTCTACTGGCCTCATATGTAGAGAGATGTGGGTCATTATGTGACCAAGATGTGTAGCTGCCTGAAATGGAAGCATCCAAACAAGTCCACTAAGGTGGGGTTTACATTAGACCATATCAGCGGATCATCAGATTAACGTTTTTAAAACAATTAACATGCACACAGCAACACCAATACACGATTCGCCTGCACACAGCAACGCCAATACACGGATACGCTTGGCTCCGCAGGTATCCTGCGCTCCAAATCACTCCGCCCTGAACAGCAAGTGCCCTCTGGAGGGTGCGCACTCCGGCCCTGCACAGCTCACAGAGCGCGCGAGTGAAGTGCACGAGCAGTAATTCGGGACTGAGCCGCTGTGTGTGTGCTCTCAGTGCAAATCGGGTATGCGCGTCACTTACCACTTGCAAGTGGAAGGATGGCAAGCCTAAAGACAATCATAACTACACAATGGGCAGTATTTGCATCAGTATTTGCAGTATTTTCATACTTTTATACTCTTTAATGAAAGGTGATACAAGGTGGAAGTCTGCGCCGTTTTTCAGCAGTCGCGTCACATGACCAACGCCAGCGAATCAGGAAGGTGGATGTCACAGTGACGTTGTCCAATGATGACGCCAGCTAGAGCTCAGCACAGCGTATCCGCGTATTTCAATGTTTACACAGCACCGGACCAGACACGATCTGGATTAAATACGTGGACGCTGGCGGATTCCAGTTTCCCAGCGTTTCCAGGCATTTTAATGTAAACAGACAGTGCATCCGCGAAGAAAATGAGACCGATACAATCTAATGTAAACTTGGCCTAAAGCACCTCTGATTAACATAGTAACCACATACCCTTTTGAGTTGATCTCGATCGATTACCTGCATTGTGAAGGCTGTAAAAGAGGATATGAGTATATTTTCATTGTCATAGATCATTTCGCATGCTTTGTGCAGGCATACACATGCAGCAACAAGTCAGCAAAGACAGCAGCTGAAAAAAAATCTTTCAAGATTTTGTGCTAAAGTTTGGATTTCCTGCCAAGTTGCATCATGATCAGGGAAAGGAGTTCAAGAATAAGCTGTTCTCCAAGCTGGAAGAATACTGTGGTATCCAAAGCTCATGCACTACACCTTACCATGCAGCTGGAAATGGTCAGGCTGAAAGATTTAATTGAACACTCCTTTCCATGCTCAGAAATCTGACAGAGGAAGCCAAAGTAGATTGGAAGAGCTCCCTAGCCAAAGTTGTCCATGAGTATAACTGTACACACAGTGAAGCAACAGGATATGCCCCATATTACCTCTTCTATGTTAGAAACCTCTGACTGCCTATGGACATTACAGTATGTTTGACCTGACACCAAGTGACCAGAGCACTTCTCACAGTGAGTATACCAGTCAGTGGAGAAAGCGAATGCAAGAGGCATACAAACTGGCATCACAGACAGTTCAGAGAGAACAAAACAGAGCAAAGAGACAGTATGACCACAAGACTTTTGGAGTAGAACTACAGCCAGGGTGTAGAGTATTAGTGCGGAACTTCAGGGACAGAGGGGGCCCTGGGAAGCTCAGGTCATCTTGGCAGGAGCAAGTCCACATTGTAACTGAGAGGAAGCACAAGGACAGTCCTGTCTACACAGTATGACCTGAGAAGGGCCCAGGAAAAATGAGAGTCCTGCACAGGAACTTGCTACTGCCCGGTGACTTCCTACCTGTGGAAGAGGAAAGGCTAGAGAAAAGGAGAATGGAAGGGAGGAAACCAAACACATGCGAGAGACACAAAAAGAAGACAAAGCAAAAGAGGAGAAACTCTGACAGTAGTACAGAGGATGAAAGTCACTGGAGATCCATTACCATACAGCCAGCAGAACCAGTTGACCCGGTTGGAAGTAAGCTGAGAGCAGAAGCAGAGGAATTCTGGCCACAAGCAGCTGACAGAGAACTGGAACAAGGCAATGAGAGAGGTGAGCATCCAGATCAGAGTGATGAAGGAAGGATGGAGGTGGAGAATAGAGAAATGGCAGGGGATGAACGAGAAACATCATTTGATGAAACAGATGAGGAAGAAGTACACTCAGAGCAGGGGTCATCATCTGATGAAGCAGATGAGAGAGACCCTGAGCCACAGTCCTCTCCTCCAAAAAAATATCTTTTTCAACAAATAAATCCACCCAAGATACTCACATACAACACATTAGGTCAACCATCAGTTACACGCAGACACAATTGATGTTTACAACTAAAAAAAAAAAAAAAAATATATATATATATATATATATATATATATATATATATATATACACACACACAAGTTTATAGTCAGATGTTGAGTTCATTGTTGTGATAAGTTTAAAAAAAAATGGAAGAGTTCATAATAGCATTTTTGGCTAGAGTAAAAATAGAAAATGTATGCATTGTAGTACATTTACTCACGTTGATTTATGAGAAGAGTACCAGAATCCAGACCACTGACACATAGATAGATACTGAAACATGTGTGAGGCATACAGTAGTACATGTGGGTCTGTAATGAGTTAGGAGGTGGTAATAGGGTCAAACCTTTCAATCCGAGATGCATTGCCCACATAAATTGCAGAGTAGCACATCAGATATCACCTGGCCAGTGTTGTCTGTTGCTGACACATGATATAAAGTGGGAGATGCATGTCATGTCAAAGACTGTAGTTGTACAGAGAGCATCCCAAAATAATTAATCCCATACAACCAACTGCAAAACTCACTGGTTGAAGACAATAGTATTCTGGGAAATACATAATGTCTGGACATCATTCATTTTGGAGGGGAGCATGTGGGGTCCACAGTGATATGGGACATATGAATGGACAGTGGATACCCACCACCACCACCACCACCTCACTGCCATGTGTGGGTTTTTTTTTTATTGTTTTGGTTAATTTGTGTTATTCACTAATTATCCTCACCCATACTTGATCACCCATAAAAGCAACTACAGTATTTTAGTAAGTTTATTCAGTGATATTACCAGAAAAGCACAGAGGCACTCTGGGCAGCTGTGGGGTCCTTTAGGTAGGGTACAAGAGGGGTGCCTCAGTCAGTAAACAGAGGCAGCCTGCAGCATGTAGCAATGCTGAGCAAATGCATTTGTGTTTCTGTATTTCCAGGTGAGCAAAAGTGGTGAAACATATACAAAAACAGTGATACAGATGTATAATGTGTATGTGCATGAGTAGTGTGGGTGCAGTCAGTTAATTATTGAAATTAAGTGATCAATCTCATTAAATCAGTCTCATTAAATTTTGAAGGTCAATAATTAAAATGAATCAATCCCATTGAATCGTTTACTTTGACTCATTTGAATTGAATCATACCATAGAATCAGTCTCATTCAGTGAATCATTTAGTGAATTGTTCAATGAATCGTTTAGTGAATCATTTAGTGAATCGTTCAATGAATCGTTTAGTGAATCATTTAGTGAATCATACCATTAATCCTGGATAAATTACCAAACAGCTAGATTATGGTATATTTCCAAATTGTTACAATCACTTACCATATTACATAACTTTTATATGCACCCTTTTGAATTCTTTGAGAGATTGGGGACTTCAGATATTGTTCACACAAATAAACACAGTTTGTTTAATAAATTAATTTATTATACAAAGATAAAAATAATAAATCAATATATACAAGCAGTGAGGTGTGTGTGTGTGTGTGTGTGTGTGTGTGTATGAAGGACTTGACCATGTGTTTAGCCTCGTGTAGCTAACTACACGTGGTGGAGGCCTAGATTAGCCTTGTGTTGCTAGTGTGTGTTTGTGAAAGGCCCTATGGCCTAGCTAACGTGTGTTTGTTAGGCCTGGTGAGGCCTACTGAGCACGTGTTGCTAAAGACAAAGGGAAGCTGTAGCTAACCCACTAGCTCATAACCATACTGAATCCACTGAAATCTTGATGAGATCAAGATGTATGATAAGGAAATTAAAGTGTGTTAGTCAGAGAGGAGCATGCACAGCCTATCTATTAAATAATTGAGAGAACATAGAACCAAAATAAATCAACACGTTTTAACAGTGACAATAAACCTGGGTTTAGAGTCACACTATTTCAATAAAAGCAAATTCCTAAGACTATCTTAATTATGCCCAAATGCCAAAATCTTACTTAATCCTGCCTTTAGCAAGATATGAAGAAGATGTTCGCCGGTGTAGTTTCGGGCCTCGCCGTGGAGCATGTGAGCCGCTTGTGATGGAGGCGTAGAGAACTTTCTGGACCAGCGGAGCACTTGGGTGGTTCCCGTGGAAAGCAGAGGATTCTTGGTCCGAACTTCAGCGTTCGTGAGGAAAAGTCTCTTGGCCAGTGGTTAGACACAGAACGCGCTGGATGGTGAATCTTGCAAGAAAGAAGTGTTTTCGGGTTTGAGAGCATCTCTTTATGCGTCTAGACTCCTCGGAAACTGGATGCGAGAGACAAAATGGCGGAGCTTCCGCTTGGACTTATGCGCGCATGGCGGACTGACGTAGATGATCCCGCCCACGCGTGACGTAGGTCACGCGGAAGAGGACTGGTAGTTGTAGTCCTTAGACACAGAATGGCGGCATGATACCTACAGTCCCCCTTTTGGTCTCAGGGGTATGACAGAGTCGTAGCACTGAGAGCACCGTATCGTATCATCGCTGTGTCCATAGTCCTTGAGGTAGCCTTGCTCTGCACAGTCCATGGTGTCCTGTGAAGACTGTGTAAACTTGTGAGTTCCAGTAAGACAGTTGGAGACAGAGGCATTTTGGGCATATAATCATTATCTAACTAACTAGATCAAAACCACATCAAAAAAACAAAAAAAAACATTAAACATTGAACATGAAACATGTAGTGTTTAATTTCTTATGCATAAAAAAAACAAGAAAAGAGAAGAAATGAAGGAAGAAAAGTGTTAGTGTTTGGGTTGGCAAACCTAATCTTCTAGAAATCTTCTGTGTTTGGTAATAGCAGTGGGTGGTCTGGTCAGAGAGTGTGCGCTACTGCGGCTAAAGCTGTCAGGGACACAGACCATCTTATCTAGCTTGGCATGTATTATGTATGGGTTGTCTGGGCAGACCCAGTGGATGTCTTTAGTGAAGGTGCACATCTCTAAGTTTTGTGGATTCACAAAAAAAATGAGGATGGCACTGCCAAGACTATATGCCAGGTGTATTTGCGATGAATACACACTAGTAATAATAGCGGATTTTAGTATTTATCTACCATGTTATACCGAAGGGTTATTACTTCATTGGGTTGGTGAAGTCTGACCGGGAATGTTAGTGTACGCTTATGGTTGAGTGATGCGTACAAGCTAGGTGGACATGATGGGCCTAGCTGTCGTCCACCCCCTTTTGGAGTGAGGACTGTTCAAAAGGTTTGATTCGATTATCATGGAAATCGATATGAAAGCGTTTGATTAGGCCTAGATGTCCTAATGTGATACGCGACGGGGAATGGTTTTCCCACGATCGAAAGGTCTCGACCAGGGTGGTAGGAACTTCTCCGAGATTCGGGCGTAGTAGGCTTTGTGTCCTACTCTCGAATCAAGATTCCTTTGGGCACCTGTAAAGGTTGACTGTAGGTGGCGTCGTAGGTCAGCGACATGTTGATGTGCGGTGTATGCAATCGCGACGCTCATGGCCTCTGGTTTGTATAGGAGATGCGGGGGAAGAACCGACTCTCGTCCAGTCATCATCCCAAAGGGTGTGACTTCAGTGGCGCAATGAGGGGTGGACCGAATGGCCCTTAGCACCAAGGGAAGTTTCACGTCCCAAATTTTACCATGGTTTGTGATATACTTTCGCAGCATGCTCACAATGGTTTGAATGGCTCGTTCAGCCTGACCAGAGAATTGAGGGTGGTAAGCGATATGGAATTTCGCCTCGACGCCTAACATGTTCCACAGCGCAGCCATTACACCAGCAGTGAAATGGGTGTCTGTGTCTGAGTCGATGGATAGAGGGAGGTTTTCCAAAGAATTGTGGCCACTAGGGGGAATCGCAATGTCGGGTGTTTCGACACCGGACTTGGTGTGCAAAGACATGAACTGAAGTTCATCAGAAATTTGATCTCGCGTGGTGCTCGGTTGATCAGTGTTCGCACTAATCTCGTCGCAACGGGTTTGTGCATATTTTGTGGGATCCAACGACTGTGGGGTTTTGTTTTGTGTGAAGCTGACTACGTTTATGTTGCAGGGCTTGGTTGGGATTGGGTCGCCTTGTGAGAGCCGTGTGTCTGAGAAATGGTGGTGAAGACTTTAGCGCACATGAGAGGTGCGTTTTGTGTGTTTGCCTTTGCCACCAGGGGGGGCCCTACATCCTGACCCTCGCCTGCTGTTTCAGAGGGATCTCCTCCCCCTTTTACGAGATATACCCGTGGTTCCTGGCCTAGTCATGCCAGCGAATAGCTTTTTGTCATTTTTCTTGGGCTCTTTTGTTTTACCTGTTGAGGGGTCTGACTATTCTTGTAACAGTTCTTTAATTTCAGCCAACTGGGCTTTTAAAGAGTCCAGCTCTGAGTGGAACTCACCAGGTTGGTCTGAGTCACTGTGTTGGTCATCTCTACCCTTGCATTTAGAGCTACGGTCGGAACGCTTCTGCCGTTTCTGGTCAGAGCGGGGATGACGGTTTTGCTGCCAACCATTTTGTTCCCTACGACCCTTTTCATGTGATGGGCGATTGCCATAGTCACTGTGGACTCGCCCTCGGTCCCTCCTGGCCTTACCTTGTCGATTTTTCCACTCACCCTTGTGATGGCTCGGCAAG